>NW_004524690.1:2859908-2896616 GCF_000260255.1 Octodon degus
TGGGTGGGTCTTGCTTCTAGCCTCTTTGCAGGGAGTTCTGCTGAAGGGTTCCGTGCTGGGCTCACTGGGCCTGCGCTCTGTGTCTATTCAGGATCCCGCCGGCCAGTTGTCTCACTCATTGGCCGGCCTGTGCTCTGGGTCTGTTCAGGATCCCACAGCCTAGGTCATCTCATTCACTTGCCGGGCCTGCGCTCGGGGTCTCTTCAGGATCCCACGGCCCCAGTTGACTCCCTCACTGGGATTATTGAATTGAGTTCATATTAACATCCTGTGTGGGAATGACTAAAATTACCTTCATTGTCCACCTAAGAAAACTTAGTTTGTAGAGTCAGGACTGAGAACAAGAAGTCTGGCTTGAGCCCTTCCCAAATGTACTCCCTCACTGTGCTGTTTGCTGCCGTCATCAGTGGTATTTAGGAGGGCTGGGAAATGTAGTCTAGGCATTTATGTGGCTGAGGCATTAAAAGGGCAGAGTGACATCTTGTATATGCCTGGAAATAAAGCGAATTATTCTTCACATGTTTCATATGTACAGTGGGTTTAAGACAGATGTAGTAAAGATGTCTACATTTCATTTGCAAATACACTAAGTACAAATCACAAAATGTTCTTCCCTGTATGGGACTTTAAAAACCCATGAGTAAACAAAATGGAACTCAAGTTAAGAAAATTAGTGTCTAGTAGGTTGTAGTCAAAACAGGCTAGAAACTTTTTGCATTTACTTCACTGAACATTCAATAGCTTAAGTTTATTCCATCCTTGTGGGAATCTTGAATGACTTTATTTTGAACTTCATATCTTGGACAGTTTTGTAGGTATTGTCACAGGGATAGCAGCAGGGGAGTGTTTTGCATGCTAATACTGGATTTTGTCAAGCATAGGGAAACGGAAAGGCTTTTATCTAATTTTGTGTGGTAATACCTCAGAATTTCAACAATGCTTTATTTTGCCACTTTGCAATGGACTCTACACTGTTTGCTAGTTAACGTGGGGAAAAATAATTTGATCTTACTTCAACTCTAGGCCAGCCCAAGAGGGCCCATGTCCGCCATATTGATTGGCTCTTCTGCCCCCCTTCTGTCTTCCTCCCGGCTCCCGACAAGCTATGGTGGAGAGGGGGCAGGAAGGGTGGGGCTGCTCTTTACATTCCTGTCCTTACATTCCCACAACCCTTTGAAGGTGGAGCTGTGTGCATAAATAGGGACTCAATGAATGGGACTCTTTTGAGGGTAAAGCAGGGACTCTTAGCTGGATCTTCAATACAGAGCGGCAGTCCCAGCAAGCTGAGATGAATGGTTGCCTTGAATGGGAGACATTTCCTGAAGCTTTGTGACAACAGGAGGGACATGCAGAGCAGGCAACAACTTAAAATTGCCTGACTCTTTTGCGCCCCTGGAGATTGAAGCTAAGGCCTCACTCACATCAGGCAAGTGCTCTATTGCTAAGCAGCATCCCTGCCTGAACACTGGCCATCCTGACAGTCCCTTGACATCCCTAACTTGGGATTCCCTGGGGGCTGTTTCCTCAGGCCTCTCCCTGCCACTGTGGCTCCAGTTTGAGAAAGGGAGGTATTGATGTGAAAGGTTTTTTTCCTGTATTGTCTAGTGGGTGAGTCACTAGCCACATGGACTGTTTTAATTTAACTTAATTGAAATGAAAGGAGAGTTTAAAATTCAGTTTCCAGAGACTTTATTTTAAGCGCTTAGCAGGTATTCATGGTTCAGGGCTGACACAGTGGTCAGAACAGATGGCCAGCTCAGTCATGGTGGTGAGTTCTGTGGGCCAGCACGGTGCTCTCGTCACAGCTCCTGCTTCCTGTGTCCCTTATTCTCTTGCCTCCCCCCCATGTGTACACACACACACACACACACGTGCACACACACGCATGTGTGGCCCAGATCCCAGCAGCTTGTTATGTAGGAACATTGGCTCTTCAGGCTGTCCCAGAGGGCCTTCCACGGAAAAGCTTTCTGAGGATGTTTTCCTAAAAAACCAAAGACCTGTCTACCTGGAGAAGAATGTTCCTTTCCTCCTAGAAGGCAGAAGCTCTCCCTCCAGTTCTTTTGCAGCTCTAAAATTATGACTCTGGGTTTCAAATGTGGCATATGGAAGCAGTTTTATTACTTTATCATCACATGGTGGATACTGAAGTACAAGAAGTTCTAAGTCAAGTCTTTTGTTTATTTGGCTATAAAAAGCAAGGAGAGGAAAATGAAAAAAGAATTACAGCTCAGCCTTAGGCACAACATCAACTTTTAAATAGAAAATAC
Source organism: Octodon degus (assembly GCF_000260255.1). Taxonomy (NCBI): domain Eukaryota; kingdom Metazoa; phylum Chordata; class Mammalia; order Rodentia; family Octodontidae; genus Octodon; species Octodon degus. The sequence continues at coordinate 2,862,179 of NW_004524690.1, forward strand.
TTGACTTGTGCTGAGAAATGTTCTATTTGCTCTGTATAGAATAATCTTGCCAGAGGGCCATCCAGACAAATACACTGAAGCAAAACAGGCCAGACTTAGGGTTTCTGTGGTCAGAAATATCTTTCCTGTTATAAAGAGCTAATAATTGCATGTTGAGGTGTGCGGCTCACATAACAGCTTTGGGTTGTGAGATGTGCTCACATAACAGCTTTGGGTTGTGAGATGTGCTAGAAAATACCTGTACTGCAGACAACAGTAAACATTTGCCTGTGAGGAGAGATGATTCTTTCGTCCAAATGGTGACAAGGCTCTGTATTTGTAATCTAGTATTTTCTTCTTCTTCTTCTTCTTCTTCTTCTTCTTCTTCTTCTTCTTCTTCTTCTTCTTCTTCTTCTTCTTCTTCTTCTTCTTCTTTTTTTGCAGTACCGGGGATTGAACTCAGGACCCTGTGCTTGCCAGGCAAGTTCTTATTCTACTGAGACATCTCCCCAGCCCGTGTAATCTAGTATTTTTCCAATTGATCATATTGGAAAAGTTTCAGGACTAAAACTCTGCTCTGAGACACAGGTTCTTGGTGTTTGCTAAAACTATTTCCCTTCTTTTGCTGCCATTTAAAAATAAAAAAAAGGGGAGACGTAGCTCTTTGATTTCTTTTTGTAATATTTTTTCAGGGACGCTCAGACTGCATGTGACTAAGGGGCTTTTTGGTTTTTATTCTGTTTATTCATTCAACAAGGACATTTGGTATATGTCACTCTGGACCTTGCTGTTCTCTTTCCCCTGAAAGATGTAAGCCCCTTGGAATTCATTCTTCTGTATTTATCTTTCATAGAATATAAGCAAAATTATGTACCAATGAAGAAATGCGCCTTTCTTTTGGCGCTGGAGGTCAAAACCCAAGGCCCCACACACGTCTTACCGTAGCTAAGCTGTGCTCCAGCCCAGCCTGGCCCTACCCCTGCTTTCAGTCAGGAATTTTGGCAGCCTACCACAGTGATGGCGAACCTTTTCGAGCTTCCAGTGATAACAAGTAGCTGGCTGTGGCACATGTGTCATTGGTTCACTATCACTTATAAGGTAGGTGTCACAGACTGAGATGCATGATTAGGAGTATAGTGAGGAAGAATGAGTGACTGATGCTGAATGGGAGCTGTCTTACTTATTTTTCTCATTGCTGGGACAGAATACCTGCACACATGTTAAAGGAGGACACGTTTATTTTTAGCTCACAGTTCATGGAGGTTTTAGTCATAGTGGGCAGACTCCAAGGCAGGGTGGCATGGCCGAGGAGAATAATCCATGGAAGGGCAGGCAGGAGGCATCAGTCAGTGAACTTTCTTTCCCTTTCCCTTTTATTCTATCCAGGGTACAAGCCCATTGGTGGATTCCACTAACACCTAGGTGGGCCTTCCTATTATCCACACCCAGAACTATGCCAATCATTAGACTAATTTATTTATTACACACTCTTAATCCCAGTGTCCTGCTGTCTACATTCATATACCCTAGGCCCAACCCCACCCAAAACCTTCCCCTATAAGTATATGTGGCCTGGGGGGGACCATCTAGCTAGAAGCCATAGCAGTCCTTCTGGCTCTCTTGCGTGCTTCCACCCTCCACCCATCTGTTCATGACTTGGGCATGCTGAATTCAGAGCCAGGCATGAGGTAGAGCACAAAGCTCACATGTAGTGGCTGAGAGGGAACCTGGATTGCCCTGGCAGTGGGGAGGCCAGGCAGGAAGGCTTCTCAGAGTGAGCAAGGAGTTGGCCAAATGAGGGAGGCGAGGAGGGTGGAGACAAGTGTAGGAAAGAGGACAGAGAAAAGCAGGCATAGTGTTCTCCAGGATAAGGGAGGAGCAAGGGCTGAAGTGCTGCATGGGAGACAGGATGTCTGGAGGGTGGGGGAACTGGAGCCATAGACACAGTGAACTAGGCAGAGATGTGTGCAGGCCGGCGTTGGCAGGATTGCAGGGTAAGTGTGTCGCAGTGCAGATCTGCTAAGATCTGCAGGATCAGATTATGTCTTTAGGGACTCAGTGGCTTCTACATGCAGAGTGATTGAAAGGAAGCACGAGTGAGACACATGCGTTAGGTGTCACCCAGGAATGGAGGGAGAATGGGACAGTGGCTTCCCTTCTGGTGAAAGCAGTGGGTCAGAACTGGGTCTGGTGTAGAGGTGTTTATGAGGTAAAACCCACTACTCTTGGTGATGGCTTTGCCGCTAAGGGTGAAGTGGATGGTGGTGTGACCAATGTCATTGGGTTGGAGCAGTGCACAATGGGAAAGTGGCTGTTGCAGCTTGTGCCTAGATGACCCCTCGAAGCCTCATGTGTCATAGGTGCGGCTTTTCTGAGGTGGGTGGGTCTAGTATGTGTGATGCTGAAATTGACTTATGGTGCAGTGCTAGGCTCAGGGACATCAGGGTGAAGGGTGTGAGTGCCACCCACACGAAGTAGCCTGGAGAAGATATAAGGGACAGAAAGAGCTGTGGTCGTCTTTTTGCTTGCTTCTGGCCCCCCCATGAACTATATTCTCCTCTACAATGCCTCCCTAACCTGGGGCCAGCCAGTTATGGATGGAAACCTCTACAAACCATGAGCTAAATTAACCTTTCCTCCTCTAACTTCCAGCATTGGGTATTTTGTCTCAGTACCAAGAGAAAAGTAACTAAGACAGGGGAAGAAGAGGAATTCCACAGAGGCAGAAAGAAGACAAGAGCAAATCTCTGAGGTTCTCTCCACAGAGAGATATGAAGCTGGAAAGTGGGATTCCTGTGAATGTTTTGGGGGGAATTTTCAAATACAGTGGCATGGCCTCTGCTTTTCAGAGTGTGCTCCAGGGAGGCAGGGTGGCCTGGTGAGGTCTAGGACCCTGGAAGAGAGGCCGAGGAGTAAAGGTAGGCAGGAGAATGGTGGGACTGCAGGGTCTGTGGCGGAGACAGTGCCAAGTAGAGGCCACGGCACAATCATGGACACCAGGGGTGGCTGGATGGAGAGAGAAACAGCATCTACAGACCTGGAGGGGACGCGCCTCAGTAGTAGGCATCACATGGCTTTTGGGAGGCAGATTCTGTCCCTCTCATGACCTCCAGGCCTGCTCATGTGTCTACAGTCCGAAAAGAAGGGCAAGAGATAACCTGGGCTGCATCAGGAACAAAGGAGCTGACCTGGCCGGGCAGATAGCTCGGCAGTCTAAGTGCCTGCCTGGCAAGCACAAAGACCCAGGTTCGACCCCCCAGTGTCGCACCATGCCAGCCCTCCAAACTATGCATGGTGGTATATGCCTTTAATCCCAGCACCGGGGAGGCTGAGACAGGAGGATCTCTATGAGTCTGAGCTACATGGTGAGATTTTGTACCAAAAAAAAAAAAAAAAGATTAAACAGAGGAGCCAATCCTAATAAAGTAACAACTAATGACGGTGCATAGATTTGAAAGAATGGCTGCTTAGGAAGCTTAGGCAGGCACAGTGGACCACAGTTTGATCCCTGGCACCACATACCAGGCCAGCCCCTCCCTCAGGTTGGGTTGAGCCAGCCAAAAAAACAACAGAAAAAGAATGGCTACTTGATCATACTTAATGTAACAGTCAGCTAACTCATTAGAGGACAAGAAGGCATATTGATCTTTACAATATGCCAAAACATTGTAGAGAAAAGTTTAGTGATTGAGAGAGAATATAAGGAAATGTTTTCTGATACCAGGAAACCTATCCAAGCCCTTGAGTGAGATGTGGGATTTTGGAAAACATTGAATAGATTTAATGATATAAGATTTTAAGCTTTGTAGGTGAAAATGCCACATATTTTATTTAAAATGTATGTAAAAATTGAGGAAAGTTTGAGCAAATGAGAGAGTTTAAATCCTGCCAAAAAAACCCCTCCTAGGGTCCCCAAGGAAATTGGCAAAGAATATGAATTGACATACTGCAATGGCTATGTAGGAAAATATTTAATATCATTAGCTTGTACATAAGAAATATAAATTAGGGTCAGGGAGACAGCTCAGCAGCATAACCGCCTACCTGGCATGTGCAAGGTCCTGAGTTCAATCCCTGGTACTGGAAAACAAAAAATTAGCTGAGGAGATAGCTCAGCAACATAAATGTCTGTCTAGCAAGCATAAGGTCCCAAGTTTGATGCCTGGTACCGAAAAACCAAACCAAACCAAACCATTACAGCTGAGGATGGGACTCAGAGTTTGCATAGCATGCACAAAGGTAGGGGTCAATCCTTGGGACCAAGAAGTCATGATACATTGCCAGTTAAACAGAAGACCCATTGCTATTATGGGCTACTGGACTCTTTTAGAATATTTTGCTGAGTTTACACACCTATAATATTCAATAACGGAACTTAAAAAAATGGGATATAACTATGAATGTCCATTTTGTATCTGTGTATTCAAAGTGGTTGGATAGATATATAGTTGCATTCTCTTAATGAATAGAATGATTTTTTTCTAATGGTGTTTGTAAGTAGGATCACAAGTCCGCATCTTGTATAGCAATTAACCACTAAGAAGAATATATGCAGTGTATTATTTGTTGAAACTGTACTCTTGATTTGATTTGAAACTGTCTCATTGCTATCTGTTTATCAATAAAACTTTGAAAAGAAAAAAAAACAAAAAAAAGAAAAAAAAGAAGTCATGATAAATAAAGAAGACAGACCCACTTTTGCATCTCTATGAAGTTAGGGGAGCTTGGAAGAGTAGGAGTGATCATTGCAGGTGAGCGTGCAGACAGACAGTTGTTTACTTTATTATTGGGCGAGTAAATTAAGCCAAATCATATGGACAGTAACTTGGCAATCTGTAGTAAGACTTTAAAAGAGTGTAAAGTTGGAAACAACATACATTTTCCAAGTAGGAGACTTTTGAAGGAAATCAGCACACCTCTCTGTACTGTGGTATTACACAGCTATGAAAATGAGCGCATTTGGAATTACTTAATGATATGGGAACATGAGCAGGCCACAGCGCTAATGGGAGGTGGCTGAAAGCAAGCCACAGATTATGTGTACAGTGTGGCCGCAACCATGCAAGAAGTCACGAATCGAAGCAGTCTGACACAGTGCATTGATCTGTCAGTGCTTATCTTTGTGTGATGTAATTATCAGTGATTTTATATCCTTTCTAATTTTCAGTATTTCTAAAGCATAGAATTCTAAATTGGAAAAAGAAGAAAACAGTCTTTGTTAGAAGTACATGCTTTCGGCTTACTGAAACTTAAGTAGCACCTTCTGTTCTAGTGGTCCAGAAAGCTCTTGTTAGCTAAGGCTTATCTAGTGGTGACACTGTTGAAGTGCCAGGCATCAGAGTAAACACTTCACATGTGAAATCCATGTTACATTCACACCTAGAATTCACATATTCGTCTCAGGTAAGTCTGCCTGTATCATATGGAACAGGCTATTGAGGAGACACAGACAGGTTAGTAACCTCCTGAGGTCAGAGTAAATAGTAGTGGGGCTGGGATTAGAACTCATGGCTCTGGTCCTCCTTCCTCCTCTGTTCCATGCAGCTGTGTTGAAGACAATAGATAACTTGTCTTTCAGAAAGCAAGCAATAGCAAGTGGTAAAGGGAAAGCTGGCTATATATATTCAGAAGACGTGCATTTCTAACCATGTACTGAACTAAAGCCAAATGTTTTAGAGATCTAAACATTAAAGCCAACTCTTGGAGAATGAGGCAGGTAGTTCTTTAAGCCATGGGAATAGGCAAGGACTTTCTGAAAAGAACTGCAGTTGCACAAAAATAACATTAAGAATCAACACATGGCGCTGGCCAGATAGCTCAGTGGACTGAAGCGCCTGCTTAGGCAGAGTGCAGCAGCTGGGGTTTGATCCACAGCATGCTGTGCCGGCCCTAACCCCGGGGTGCACTGAGACTTCGATAGAGACTGGGCGTGGTGGTGCACACCTGTAATCCCAGTGCTTGGGAGGATGAAATCGGGAGAATCGCTACAGGTCCGATCTGTAGTGAGACCCCATACATCCTGTAGACCCTGTTCTAAATACATTAAAAAGGGGGGTGCTGGGAAAATGGCTCAGTAGAATAAGTGCTTTCCTGGCAAGCGCAAGGGCCTGAGTTCAATCCCTGGTTCCGGATAAAGAAAAGGACACATGGGATTGCACCAAATCATAAAGTTTCTACAATACAATGGAAACAGTCAACATAGTGGATAGACAACTCAGAGAATAGGAAATAAATTTTTACTAGGTATACCTTGGGTAGAAGATTACTATCTGCAATAGAATATACAAGGATCTCAGTTGAACTCTCCAGAATTAAAACAAAAACAAAACCAAAAACCCAGTAAAAATTGGCTACCTGAAATGAATAGATTGGTCTCAAAAGAAACACATATAGCCAATAAATACATGAAAAATATCAACATTTCTAGTCACTAGAGAAAAGCAAATTAAAAGAACACTGAGATTCCATCTTATTCCAGAAAGAACGGTGTTATGGTTTGTGTCTAGTTGTCCCCCCAAAACCTCATACAGTCATGGGGCAGCTTCTGGAGTTTGTTTCATGATCCAGTGCTGGGACTATGCGTGTGAGTGCCTTCGGGCAGATACTCTGCTTACACATGTAAGAGGCGAGCTAGCTGGGGGCAGGGCTGCAGCCCATCCCTTTGCTCTTTGCTGTCTTTTGGCCACCATGAACTACTGCTGTCTTCCATGTGCCGTTGGAGTCAGCTGAGTATGGACTGAAACCTCCACAAACTGTGAGCTAAATAATCCTTTCCTTCCTCAATTCTGGATGTTGGGTATTTTGTTCCAGCAATGAGAGACAAGAAACAAAGAAAAGTGACAATCCTTAAGAAAGCAAATAACAAATTCTGGAGCTGCCAAGTAGAAAAAGTAATCATTACACATTGATGGTGGGAATGTAGACTAGTACACTCACTGTGGAAATCAGTATGGAGATTTTCAAAGAAGGTGAAATAGAAATTCCTTTCACACCCAACCCAAAAAATCACGTGAACCCAAACTGGTATCAAACAGTTTTATTAAATGTCAGTTGACACCCATGTGTTGCGAATATAATCTGTGAACTAAGGGAATTAAATCAGATGATCTTTAGGGTTCTCTCTTGTTGTAATAGTTTATGATTGCACTTACGTGCTAGACAAGTTCTTTCTGCTGCTCTAGGGCTGCTAAGTATTTCCTTCTCATCTTCACACATTTTTTTTAATTTTTATTTATTTATTTATGTGTGTGTGGCCAGCTCAGCCCACCAGGGGGCGTGGCTGGCTGGCATGTGGTGCTGGGGGATTGAACCACGGTCCCTGTGCTTTGCTAAGTTTGTTCTAAGTAGGTGCTCCAGACCACTGAGCCATCTCACCAGCCCCCTTCACACATTTTTGTTAGGAAACCTCCCTCAAGGTTTGCTGCCCTGGCACAGATCCTCGTGGACCCTGACTGGGCTGATGGCCTCTGTCCTGAGCTTGGGATCGGGGTTCTGGTATTCCAGGCCCCCCTTGACTGCACACACTGGGAGGTGACACAGGCTTGTGGTGGCTACTTTTTCACCCTGTGCTAGTGAAGCAGCAAGAACAACCACATAGAGTGAGGAGAGACTCAGAGAGGCAGAGTCAGGACCCTGCATCCCATGGGGTCCCTGTGGAAGCTGGAAGGTGGGTCTCCAAAGAGTCTTGCCCCTGGCCCAGGGTTTCTACCTGTTCTGGCTATGTATTCTGACCTCAGGGCCTTCAAAGATGTCCCTTGTCCTTTCCACAACCCTGTACTTGTGTTTGTTCAAACTTGCTTGAGTACGGCTGTTCCTTGCTACCAACCCCCATGATGCAGGTGTCCCATGCTCCTGGGGACACTGCAGCATGGTGAACAGCATATGGCTTTTGTGTTAGGAGAGCTGTTCTGTAACCTCTGACTGGCAGTGTTTTCCTAGGGTGATCTGGGCACTGCAGGGCAATCAGCCAAAGTAAGGAACACACTGGAAAGCAGGACGCCTGTGGAGATGCTAAGAGATGGCGAGGAGCCTACTGGGCAACACGCTGGCTGTGCAAAGTCCTTGTCCACAGCCTGGCTCCAGCGTGCAGGTAGAACATGGAGGGGAGAACACGTGCTCCGGGGCTGTGCAGGCTGTGCGGAGGCACACAAGCCTCGGGGACACTCACATCAGCTGGTAGCCAGCATCTCCATGCCCAGAGCAGCAGGCCCAGAGTGAACGGCTGCCCCGGCATGGAGGGCACTCAGCTGTGCCTGGCATGATGCTGGCCACCGCAGCTCCTGCTGAGCCTCGTCCCTGTTGCTCCTGACATTGTAGATGTTGGGGGGCAGTGCCAGCTTTCCTGTCTGCCAGGCAGAACTTGCAAAGAACTCACTTAAGGCAAAGTGCAGTCAAGTATTAGAAAAAAGTTAAATGAGTTCAGGTGGCTGCTCCTGGGTGTGTGAGAGGGGCAGACGGGCGGGCCAGCAGGGCGTCCTTTCACTGCAAGCTTTTTTACTACCCTGTCTTTGAAAACTATATCCATGCCTTACTGAGACATAAACATTCACTGTAATACCCAGATCGCTGTCATAAAATAGTGTCCATTATATTGTAATGCCAGCCTAGATTTTCTCTCCTGTGTTACTGACACAAATCTCATGATCTCATTCCATTTACTCTCTATGTTTTAATAGCAGATACGTATGCTGTAATTTATTTCATTTGAAAGCAGTCATTTTTTTTCACTTCTTAAAATTGAATTCTTGCTATGTGCTAGGCATTTCTACATAAAAGAAGTGTGTGTTACCCTATACTTTGTTCTGTATTGGCTAATTGTTAGGTAATAAGCACAGTACTTGGTGTTGGCAATTTTGAAGATAGACAGATTCTAAAGAAATTTTAAGCTGGGTTGGTGGTGCACACATGTAGTGCGAGCACTCCAGGAGGCTGTGGCAGGAGGATCACAAGTTCAAGCTAGGCAACTCCGGGTGACTTAGTGAGACATCTCCCTGGCGAAAAGCAAACAAACGGGCTGGGCATGTGCTTCACTGTAGAAATCCTGAATTCCATCCTCAGAACCATAACCAAAGTAACCAGAACAACACTTTAAAAATGTTCTAAGCCCAAACAGATCTCTGTGTCAGTCTTTAAAATGTGCATGGCCCTCCCGTTGCTTTGTCTGGGCCCTTAGGTGGATTGAAAGCAGAGGGTTAGCTGAAGCTTAAGAAACGGCCCTTCTGAGCAGTGTTTACCCATTTAACTTGTTGGTCACTTAGCAATGTGTCCTCCAAGGTAGATACAGTAAATGGGGTGGTCTTTAGCTCCAAGAAATACAAATTCTTGGGGATATTTTTAAAGGGGGAGATATGTTTAATTGTTGCATTAAAAGGATTTATTACTCCCTTGGCTTACTGGCTGCCACATCCCTTGAGATAGTAAAGATTTGGCAAAACTTGTTTTGTGGAGCATGTACTCCAGAACTCCCTGCCCTCTGTCAAAACACACCCAGCGCACTGTCAAAAGATAGTGTTCACCTGTCCTTAGTGTGTGTCCTCCTAGTTTGAATAGTCTCTGGATTACTCATAATTGCTAGCACTACAGAAATGCTGTGTGATGCCTGTTATAGCTTAGGGACTAATGATGAAGTGATGTGTGTGTTCCGACAGGTCTCCTCAGTTTTGTCCGGTTCTGGGTTGCGTCCTTGGCCACAGCCTCAGGGATAGGGAGGTCTGGCTGTCTACCATTTCCACATAGCTTTTCAGGGTGACACTTACAGCCTCAGTTTTCTTTTCTTCCTGCTTCCCCCACCTCTGAGGGCTCCACAGCCTCCCATCGCATCTGTCAGGCGGGAGGGCTCCCTGGAGCAGCAAGGGGTGATATGCATGTGGGCTTGGGGCCGTGTGGGCTAAGTGGCCTTGTGGTGGTGTTAGCAAGGCAGGCACCAGTCAGCTGCGGGAGCCCAGGCTGGGGAGGCAGCGCCATCGGACGGGTGTGGTGTCGGGCTGTGGCTGGCAGGGGCAGGCAGCACGCAGGCTGTCAGCTGTGAGTGCCACACTGGCTGGGCCTTGTTGTGGCTGGGGGCTAATCCTGCCCAGAGATGGATATGGTGAGACAAACAGCAGGAAAGACACAGGCACACAGGGTGGAGAGTAGCCCACACCTCCCTCCAAAGAGGAAAAGGCCAACGAGCAGAAGAAGGGATTAGCTTTTGCCTTTCCAAGCCACCACAAGCCCTAGGCTAGTAACTCCACTCCCGTAATGCCAAACCACCTTTGGTTGGAGAGGTCCCCAGTCCACAAGCACCATGTGGCCATGGGCCAGTCAATTAATGTGTATGGAGGTGTCTCCTCCTGGAGGAGGTGGGGAGTTATCCCCTCAATAGTGTTCTTGGTATTTTGTACTGTGCTGCTTCCTGAATGTGATAAAGTTAATGAATGAGGCAGTGTAGGATGTTAACAGTGATGGACTGGTTTTAGCAATGTCCTATAGTGTAAGTTTGGTAAATGTGGTCTCTCAAAACAGCCTGCACTATATTCACCCCTCTTGGGGTCACCCAAGGTGACACAAGGCCTACACAATGGCCTGAGATAAGGAGGATGGCATGGCCTGTGAAGCAGTGCTAGGCCATGACCTGCTGACCCTTTGTCAGAAGGACTGTCATCAAGCCATGAGGACCACGTTGTACATGAAGCAACTATGGAGGTTTGGTGACAGGAAGTTCGTGTGCTCCAGTGGGAAGCTATATGGTCTCGTTCCTCATGCTAGTCGGTGATGTCAGTGGTGGCCATGACTAAAGGTTCTGGATGCTGAGCATTTTGGCATCCTTTGACATGCTGTCTCCGGTAGTCCTCACAAGAGCCCCAGGAGTCTGTTACTTCTGTGATCCAGGAAGAGGCCATGAGTCATCTTTCTCCTCAAGTTAAGCTATGCTCAATGCTTGATTGGGCTAGGAGCTCTGTCTAACTCAGCCTTGTCCCTTTTCCTCTTTTACCATGATTCCCCTCCTAGTAGAGATGAGACCACTTGTCCACCTAGCAAGAGGCAAAGCTTGGTTTGTGCCCATTTGTGGAGCTCCAAAGCCTGCTACCTTCTTTGCATGCACATGTGTGTCACACGCACATGCACACACACACACACACACGTGGCTTTTGTAGGTGAACACAGCAAGCTCTGGTAGACAGATGTGGGCAGGGAGGGTCTTCTGGATGGCTTGGCACCAAAGGGCTGTGTCTGTGTGCCCGGTCCAACACCTCAGTAGCCTCCATGAGCAGCTGAATGGATGGTTTAAGTTGTGACTGGCAGGGCTGAGTACTGCTAGAGCTGCGCTTTCCACATGTCTAGAAATGTACTTGACAGTGAACAGACATCACAGGGAAGGGGCGTGCTGTATTTTTAATTATTTAAAAATCTTTCTTGGTAGAACTTAGTTATCTTTTACTTAAATAAACAGCTCCCAACTAGAAGCAGATACACAAAAACTTTTATTGTGGAAGTTAGACTTACTTCATGGTAATTAACCAGCTACAAGTGCATTTAAATTCATGTGTGTGGACAGCGCAGAAGTCAGGATGGTCTTATCGAAAGTCCTGCGTGCTGGCATGGTTCGTGCCAGTACCAGCCAAGGTAGAACCATACACAAAGGAAGTACAGGTCAACGATGATGTCAGACTAGATTGGCAACACCACAGTCATTGTTACAGCTAAGCATTACAGAACATGAAAGTCCAAAGACCAGAAGACTATTACTAACGCGATTCTTACTATCAGCCTCTCCTTCTACCTAAATGCTTCCGGAGGAGCAACGCAGCGCTGCCTCCACTGGGGGGCAGGGGACAGGGCCTCTTCTGTATTTTATACTCAAATGGGCCGCAGACATTGTAAACATTCAGTGGTCTTTCCGATACCCATTTCAGGTCGATGCCAGCTGTCCCCTCGGGAAAGTGCAGTTTAACTGGTGTGAACATTTTCTCTGGTAAATCTTCAATGCTGAAAATTTCCTTTTGTTCCAATTAGCACCAGTTTAGTTTAAAATATATATATTTTTCCTGCTGTTAAATATGTAGGAAACATTTTGTAAAACTAACACACAGAGTCCAAAACAGTGGAAAGCAAAAGACATTCAAAAAATTGTCTTAGAGAACAGCATTTAGAAAAACAACATCATTTAAACATTCAACAAATCTATATACAGGGTGCCAAAGGCTGGCCACGGCCAAGGCTGCTGAACAGTCACGGAAGAGGTTGATTAACCTGAACCCCACAGGCTGTATGTACAGTCAGAAAAGTATTCCGAAGTGGAGTATCAGAACATCCAGATTTGGCTAAAAATCATATAAAAAGACAGATCGCCCCTCCCAAACTAACTTCTAACTAGGTAACAAACATACCTAAGTGTGGTCCTAAGTACCAGGTTTACAAGTGCGTTTTCTGTATTTTACAGACAGTTGAAGTTTCTCAACAGACAGAAGAGAACCAGAATGGCAGAGATAGGGAGTTATTTCCATGTTGTCAGATGAAGAAAAAATTTTTAAGTGCCAAGTAATGTAGTAAAGCACTGATTAAGGAGCAAAGAAATTGTCAGGGGAAAAAGGTTTCATAAAAACACAAAATCAGCAAAGGGGCGAAATGTGTCTTTTATATAAATTTCAGATTACAAGTATTTTTATGTAACTTTGAAAAAATATGATTTGCTTTTTCAAACAGTATTTTGACCATAAAAATCATATGATCCAAACTTTATGTAGAACTTTTTTTTCTCAAATTGAGAAATACACACAAACGACAAGACCTATGCCATCTCTCTCCAGTGCAGCGCTCTGTAGTGTCGCTTGCTTGTTAGCCCGGTGTTACTACAATATCTGCCTCTAAGGAACTGGGCACATTTTCTAAGAGGCAGCATTTCTCACGTATGCTTAAGTAAAATACAAACTATTTCCCATTTGTTCACTTCGACAGCTAAGTTGTTTAGAGCCCGGGGCTTTGGAGGGAAGATTCAATGTGCTGTCTTGAACACAAGCAGAAGGGCATTGTGGCATCCCACATCCCCACAAGGATATGACTTCAAGTGTAGGTTGAATAATTTGCAGTTGTGGTAAGTCTCTATGAAAAAATTTTACTTGGATTCAATACAAAATACATTACCTCTTTGAAAATGCATAGTTTATAATTTTATACATTCATTCACTAATATTAAAAACTTTCATAAGCAAGCACTTGCCCTCCAAATGGTGGCAAGACTGTACTTCAAAATCTCAAAACACTGGACAGCATTGCCACATCACTGCCGGGTTAGTGCCCGTGCGTGCTAATGCCTGTCACTTCAGCACCAGTGTCCTGCAGAAGGGACGGATCCCTCCTCAGTCTGCCTCTGTGGTGTATGCACTACTCATTCAGCAGGCACTAGTAAAGCAATGCTGTTCCTACTGGTAGCATTTCTACTGACTACCCCACTTTAAATATTCAGTAAATTCTTTTTAATGTTGTAGATTTGGTGTAGAAAACAACTTGAAAGATGGCTTAATTTTTAAAAGCAGTTTTCTTAAACCTTACCCTGGACTAAGGGCAACAGAAGCTTCATGATTCCTGTTGTTCTCTCTCCCCTCAGTCCCCTTGCTCGAAAGAAACAACCAGGCCACTCGGAAGTGGTATTGGATGATAGTCTTTGAACCCTTTGGGACCTAGCGAGTTTTCCCTTATCCTGAGTTGTTCTTTTTAAGTATATAGGATTTTGTTATATGAAACACTTTGGAAACTATACTAGGGTCTGGTTATTCCAGAGAATATTTGTTTAAGTGGCTGACCACTGTCTAACCATTAATTACAAAAATAGGAATTTTAGGGTGTATTATAGGAAAATATGGATTAGTGGTGTATATATGTATTATATATATATATATATATATGATCCACATTCCTGAGTTTACACCCAGGACATTTTCAGTATTGATGGCATGAAACTAGTAATTCTGGGGTTGAATTTTTTCTTATAAAACCTAAATCTATTCTAAAGCTTTCTACCAGTGTTCAAGGAGTTTCTGTCGGGGAGCTGTGAAGGAGGGCTTTGCCATGTCACAGGGCTTGGTCAAGGAATAGCCATTGAGTTCCAGTAAGTGGGGGGGGGGGCAGTAAAACAAGGATTTGTAATTTGCAAGTTATGTGTCACTTCCTCCCTTTGGGGGTGGGGTGGGTGGTTCAATGTGAAGTGGCCGCTGTTGATCCCTGAGGGCAATTCAGGCTCTTGACAGGAGCAGCTGCAGGCCCTAGAGCTCCACTTTGTCCCTTTCTGTCTCAGCTCTCTGGGGCAGAAGCGCAGGCAGTGCTGCACCACAGTGAGCAGAGGGCTCCCCAAGAGGAGCAGACAGGAGTCATTTTCTCTTTCCTTAAATAACATTAAAACAATTCTACTCTGAAGGAGCTACTTTTCCCACAGTAAAGGCCAGTTCTGTTTCTGGGTGCTGTAATTGTGGACAGAGGTCAGAGCCCACAGCAATGACACGGGAAGCCTTCTGCTCTGCTGGGGCTGTGGGGGGGGGGTGGATCTCGCCTCCGGGCCTGGGATCTGCTCATTCCCACTGTGGTGCCTGTGGGGGGGCTTGGAGGTGTGGACCTTGTCACTCTACCACTGAGTCCGAGCAGGATTCTTATGTGTATGGCAGGTCGTGAGACAACTGAGAACCTTAAGATCCCCTGAACTGTTCAGACAGTTGGTAATGCTTCACCTGCAGGGAGCGGGAAGCCACACTAGCTAGGCCCAGTGTACCTCTCCCAGGACCATGTATCATTCTGGCCTTACTGTAAGGGACAGCAATCAGCAGGAAAAGAAGCCCCACCCATCCGTGGCTTTGGAAATGAAGAAGTGTAAGAGTGGCCTGGCTTTTGGCTGGAGAAGATGAAGCCATGAAGGGAGAGGAACAGGTAGTTGCCAAGATGGTGGCGTGCAAGGTGGGATGGGGACTCTTCTTTGCTTTCTCTCTTAAAGCTTGCTTTCTTCTTAAGGGCTGATTGTCCTCATTAGGGACACAGAGAGCATTCAGGAGCAAATGGACCAGCACTCTGTCCCAAAGGGAAGTCAGCTCTCCTGCCTTTCTCAGGAGTTGCCACTTTGTACTTTGGCTAATTTTTTGAATTACAAATTTAGAGAACTGACCATGGCAAGAAAATGCGAGAAACCCAGAAATTACTATTTAGCATTCTCGTAATATAAGCAGAGGGCATTTTCTCTCTGGAAGTTGGTAACTGCGTGGATGGTACCAAACACGAACACCATTTTAAAGAACAAGGACCGCCGTGGATTCATAATCTGCGCCTCCCTTCAGAAGCTATAGCAAGGTGACATTGGAGGCCCAGCCTTCTTCTTGTTCCTTGGCGCTTGGCTCCTTGTTTGTCCCCATCACAGTGTTGGTGATAACCGGGTGACTCTTCCATCGGGGAAGGGAGTGCCAGGCCATTTCGTCTGCCAGAACTGCGAGCTCATACTAAAGGCATCATTCAGTGAAGAGTATGTCAATAAAATAGTGACAGGCCCATGTGGCTTTTTGAGGCACCTTCTAACTCTGACAAACTCTATATTGGTAATTTTACGATAAATTCAAGTTAGTAAGCCTGGTGAGCTAAGGGGAGAAGTTGTTTATTCATGTATTAGATAACATTTTAGTCATTCACAATGAAAGAAATCTCAGGCATTTGTCACCATTGTTTAAGTTACATTAAAATTTATACTCGACTATCACCAGGCACTTCCAACTTGGAATTTATGGTGCTATTTGATTTGATCACTGCAAATTATAACCTGGTTATATTTTTGGGTGTCAAATGAAGTTTATAGAAATACAAATTGTGGGAACGCTAGTAGCAAAATGTAATTTTCTCAGGGAGTCAAAACTTTTACTCAGGATACTGCTTTCGTGAGCAGGGTCCAGAAATCAGCCGCTCACGGGGCTGGGCACGGAGCTGTCACATGGGATGATTAAGTCTGCACCAAGCAGCGAGAGTGGGTGGGTGCGCTGAGAACTCCGGGTGCTGCAGGCTCGGTCTTCCCAGGCCTGCAGCTGTCCCGCAGGACTGCGGTCTGAGCAGCCCTTTCACAAGCCCGCTTCCGCCCTTCACTTTGTGGGCAGTGAAGAGGCTACTTCCGAGGGTCGGGAGGACTTGGAGAGCCTTGGAGGTGGTGGGCATGGTGATCTTCAGGGTTGCTGCTCTATACTGGGCTCTTCTAAGAAATAAAATGAGATAGTGTATCTCAAAAGAGAAGACTTTCTCTCATAGGATCATCCTAATGTTACCAGGACTCCAGTGTAAGATAGTTTAAAATACTGCCTTTGCATCAAGCAATGCCTGCTCACATTTTTAGTGATATATTCTCACTTTGCTTTTGACTCCAAAGATACTATGATTTCCTGTGTAGAAAACCCACATTCAGGTAGTGGACACTGTGGACATCTAAGTGCCTGTGTCTGGGAAGCCAGGGCTTTGCTGGTGGGTAGGTGAAGGGGCAGTCGCAGTTCACCGGAGCAGGATGATTCCCGAAGGAGGGTGGGGAGGGTGGCAGAAGGCCTTGGCACAGGTGGCATCGGGTGCTACCTTAAAACCTCAGGGGTCCCAGCTGTCATCTCTTTGCCAGCCTCTCGTCATAGTGGTCACAGCAGCGAGCAGGCATGAGAACAAGGGTCACAGTTACTCGATGTCATGGTCACCTCCCAGGGTTGCCTGTGGCCAGCACTCTCTAGAGCTGGCCAGTGGCTCTGAGCATGTGGATCAGAGGCAAAGCTGGCCTAAAGCTGTGATTTCTTAGAAGTATTGTATAAGATTAACTTATGGGTTGAAATGACTGGTTTCTCCTTTTTCAATTGTCCCGAGAGTGTCACTGTGTGTGTGTGTGTGTGGGGCACTGAGGAAGGAACTGGACCCGATAGCCAGGGAGGGAAAATCGTTCTCTTTGACCTGCAGTGTTGGCTGAAAATACGAGGTGGTTGTCAAGTCTGTGTTTCCAAGTGAGAACCAGCAGCCCTGGGGTTCCTTCCCCACAGATGCGTGCTGGGGTACAGTATGTCTCACCCATCTCTAGGGTCCTCCTTTTGCCAGACGTGCGTGGGTCATTTCCAGACTCTCCTTGCCTTTCTGAGGCCTCGAGATCTGTAGCCTCTGCTCTGCACCACTAGGAAGCTTCTACTTAAAGATGTGATAGGCTCACTGGGCTGAAAACTACACAGCGATGAACGCTTCTTGGGACCCCAGCTGCTAACTATGGCGACATCTCAAGGAGATGATGCAGGAGTGCTTGCCTCACCTCAGAGATGGGGGGGGGTGTTGGGGTGAGGGTGGGTCTAGGCTGCCGAGTTTCCCCCTAGGTCCTGCTTTTCCAGGCCTGTATGTACAGGTTTGAAAGCCCTACTTGAAACCAAGTCAGGGCGACCTTCTGA
The DNA here is from genome assembly GCF_000260255.1 of Octodon degus. NCBI lineage: Eukaryota > Metazoa > Chordata > Mammalia > Rodentia > Octodontidae > Octodon > Octodon degus. The sequence continues at coordinate 2,879,557 of NW_004524690.1, forward strand.
CTGGGAGTCCCCAGTGGGTAAGCTGGCTTGTCTATCTCAGCTGTCTTTCTGATAGCCTTGGTATTCCTGGCTGGTGAGACTAGCTTTGACTCACTGGAATCCTGAAAAGATACTTTGTCGTAACAGTGAGTGGGCTTGAAAAAATGGTACAGTATTATGAAATGGTTTTGGCAAAGCTCAGAATTGCTTGTGCAGTGACTACACTGTCAGCAGCTCCTCTCCGATTCTGCACTCGTGGAAATATGTTCTGCTCACGACCTTGTGTGCCGTGAGTTCTTCACAGTGAAGGAAATCAAGCGTGTGTCCCAATGTAGAAGTTAAAAGTGCCTTGTGAATGCCAAGGGCAAGCTCCTTCTAACGCTACTGCTCTCCTACTTCTGTTTTTTGGGTGTAGATCCTATGATTTCAGAAAAACGCAATGTGTGCGCTAGTTACATACAGGTTTGTGGTTCTGATAGGTTTAGGGGAAAACTTATAAGGAATTTATCATTTTATACTAAAGAATTTATAAGAATATTTCTCCCGTGGCCTACAAGCATTTCTGCTAAATCTTTCCTTTAAAATATATATAATGAAATGTTTTGAAAACATAGTGGTGGTGACGAAGGAGTGGCTGCTGCCATCCTGATTCTCTTGTCAGTAACCATCCTGTTGGATCTGCCTTTTCCCCTTGCTGCAGAGGGTTCACTGAAAAGATATGCATCAAAACATTTGCTTAAAAGAGGCATAGCCCTTTGTTGGTGAGCAGGAATTGTGTATAGCGTTAACACTTCCTGTCTGGTAAAACACCGTATTTTAAAAAATAAGCTACAATGTATAAAACCAAGGTCATTTCCCACAAAATGTTCGTGTTCTTTGTGATTACAAAACACTGCATCTTGTAAAATATTTCCAGTTCTGCTAACTTGAGAAGTTGAGTACTAACGCTTAGTATAAAAGTGTCATGTCTCCTGGAATTACAGAAGCCTAAGCAGTATATGTCATTTGGAAAATTATTATTGTAGTTAAGATTACATTTTTGCCACAAGACGTTACCATTGTGATTCTCAGACCTATACAACCAAAGCTATAAAACAAGAGATTGTCTTCAAAAAAAGGAACTATTTACAAAAGAGGACCAGAGGTAAAATTCCCATTTTGATTCTTGGTCCTATAATAGATACACCATTTAAAGCATGTATATCATTGGATATAGGCTTTTTAAAAGTCAGCCATAATAAGCAAACCACTCGGTCTTAAATACATTTTATACTTTCTCTGTTGATGTGCATTACTAGGCAACATAGCTGATACCTAAAAGTGCGAATCTCATTTTATTTACCGACTCCGGGTTTGGCTAGTTACAATGCAAAAAGGACAGAACAAAACAGGTTCAATGTGGAGGAATCTCCACAGGTAGAGGAACAGGGAGAGTTTGTGTGCCGCTGGTAGGGTTCTTTTCTTAGATAAATGAAATTTCCAGTTGACCCGTGTGCACAGCCTTTCTCCAAAATTATCCACGTTCTCATTCATGAGGCCTGCTGTTTCCACTCATTTGTATGCTCAAAATCTTCCCTGTGTTCACACAGGTCATTGCTACAGCTGATGTGGTTGATAGAAATCCTACAGGGTTGTGAGAAAAAGCAGCACCTTGTCCATAGAAGTCCGCAGCAGTTTGCTCCTTAACATGCTAGTAAAGCAAACTGCACATCTTTAACGGCTTGCTTTCACCTACAGAATTCTGCTTAGAGCTAAGAAACAGCCACCCAAACCGGGTGATTATAAAAAGGAATGGCAAGGCTTCGTACTCACAATTACATTCAGAAAAAGCCTTACGGAGTCTATGAACACCCACCAGGCTCTGTGCCTGGGTTCAGATGTCAGCCTCAGAGTGCAGACAGCGATGAGAGACAGCCCTTCTGTGGGGCACTCCCCTCACGGCTCACAAAGGCGGTACTGTCCGGTTCACGGAAACACGTTTTGAAAGGGTACTGTTTTCACATGAAAAAAGCTGTTCTGACTAGAAAAGACTTTAGTGATAATAAAAATTCTTCCTAGACTTCGGATTCTCTAGACCTATTTTCACATAGCCTTTATGTTTCCCTGAGGAAATAATATTTACAGTATTTTGCTACTATTCTCAAGGTGTTTTATATGTACAGTTCTTGCCCCTTTCCTGGAGCCTTCTCAGGTGATGCTGCACTTTGTTTTCCAGCAGTCTGATGGGGGGTGGGAGGTTGGGGGGGGCGTGGACCTCAGCAGTGCTGGCTGAGTCGGATCACAGGGCTGTGTGCAGAGGGTGGTGTAGCACGTCACCAGAGCTGGCCCACTTCAGCTCAGATGGTCCTGACATTTAATGGAGCACATTTCAGATTTGTTTTTTTTGCAACATACACATGACTTTCTCCAAAAAGTCCAAGTGTCATCTCTACTGAAAATTTGCATCTGTAGCCTGCTTCTGCCTAGGCAGCAGCTGTCTAATAAAGGGCACCTTGCTTGCACGTGGAGCTGCTGACAGGTGCTTTGCACAGTCCTGGTCAGAAGTCCCCCACTCTGTATGGCCATAACCCCAGTACTTGGGAGGCCAAGCCAGCCTGAACTACATAGCAAGACCCTATCTTAAAGAAAAAAAACAACAACAACAAAAACAAAAAACCTCAGCATTATTTTCTTCCTGCCACTGGCTTTTGCCAACCACGGGATGAAACTTTACAGCATGTGAGGTGGGGACAAGCCCAGGTCTGCCAGACATGGCCTGGCAGCTGTGCAGGCCCAGCTGCTGCTGGCCCCGAAAGATGAGCAGGAGCCAGATGAGCGCAGCGCCTTGCCTCTCCTCCCTGACGGTCACCACCTGGGATGGCTCCAGGTTGTCTCCTGCTTGCCACATGTTGTGGTCCAGACTCTGGGAAGACTAAGGCCTGACACTTTGCCTGCTGAGCGTGCTTCACTTTGTAGCTAGCTGGAGTGTGGCCTGTGTGGCACTGGGAAGTACCCTCTTTGCAGAGAAACAAGAAACTGGTACGAAAGCAGGGGCATCAAGAGTAAAAACAAACCTGGAACATTTTTTCACTGGGCCAGAACCCATTGTGGTGCCACTGCTTTTGCACAGACAGGCCTCTGAGCACCCTGGCACGGACGGGGCTCCAGTTCAGTGGCTAGCTTGCCTGGGGATGGCTAACCCCCACCAAGCGTAGAGAGTAAAAGTACTTGGTGCCACAGAGATGGCAGAAAGTGAAAGTCTGGCTTCATTTGGCACTTCATTTGGTTCCAAAAATTAAAAAAAGAAAAAAAACTACTTTAAAAATTAACTTGTATAACTAGTAGCTGTGTATTGCAGTTCAGAGCTCATGGTGTAGCCTGTTAGAAGTATAACTCCTTTTTTTCAAGGCTAGTCAGGAGTGGCATGGTGGCTGCAACTGTAGGAAGGGACGAAGAGTCTGTCCACAACTGGCAGCCAGAAAAGAAGGTCCCCAGAGCCCGGGCTGGTCAGTAAATGCAGCACCCACTAGGCAGGAGGTGAAGAATCTGTTTGCAAAGTCCTTAGGAAAAAGTCCCCAGGAAGCCACATGCAGCTTGACACTTCCTGTTTCCACCCAGGCAGGCTGACAACCAGGGCTTAGGGTGGATGGACCTGGGCTCAGCGCGGTCTTAGCTCAGAGCTGCTCCTGGGCTGCATTTCTGGTGTGACTGCCACTAAGCCTTGCTCCACAGCGAAGCCTTCTCCTGCTACCCCTTTTGTGACTTAATCCAAGGATTGAAGGCCAGGAGCTTCGCCGGGCAGAGAAACTTCTGGTGCAGGGCCGCAGCCTGACTGCTGTCAGGTAAGTACAGTCGGTGATGAGCTTGATGGAGCAGGCCTTCCTGGGCAGGCTGCTCACCCTAGGGCCTCCTGACCAGGGCACAGGGTCATGTCACAGCAGCAGTGCTGCGGGCAAAGCAATAGGACACTGAGAAAAGATGCCGCAGCACAAAGAAAGCGAACACATCTCTACATTTGAGAAACACTGAGTCTGGCTTCACAAGTGCCAGGACAGCTAGCACACCTGGTGTGGCTAATATTACTTAGTAACTTTGATATGAATTTGGATGAAACTTTTTTCTCTTTTTAAAAAAATAAATGAAGGAAAAGACCAGGATCTCTTCCAAGGAATAATTTTTAGAAAGTCATATGAGCGTGTAAAAAATAAAATTGCCAAAATATATGAATACACAAATTATGAATGCTGCACTATAGAACCTCCTTATGTACTCTTGCTTATATTAGAAAAGGGTATCTGTATTTATTAGGTGACTTCTACTCTTTTACAAAAGCCTATGTACATTCTCTAAACATATATTAAGCTCTCCTCTGTGCAATTTCATCAAACATTCCTATGGCTGATCCTACGTCCCCCATCCCCACACAGTGCCTCCCGTAAGGTGCTCCTGCTGCTCTGCACAGGTACGTGAGAAGTTGGGTGTTTGCAGGGCATGCAAGAGCAGGGCAGACGGCCAACAAGCCTGCATACAGGGCTCGACTTTGTGCCCTGCTCCCCACACCTCCACCACTGAAACAAGCGAGCAGGTACGGCAAACAGGTTAGAAATCCTGATAGCCAGCACACAGTGCGAGCCCTGGTCCTACTAAACCGAACGATTCCTATACCAACATGCATTTTCCTTTTGGTGTTGTGTATGTTCCTTTTTGAGCAAACTCTTAATCTTTTCCATAGTTTTACAAGAAAATAAAGGTTTAGACCTTTTTTCTATGTTGATACTATACATAAACCCTTCTCCCAGAGACTCTAAAGCATAGAACCTAGAAAAGTGCACTCAGCAGGGAAGCTGGTCCAGTGACTTAATGTCACTCTCTGAACAGATGGGACAGGTCAGCTGGGTTCTGTTGTCTAAAGCAAACCTTCGGGGACAGTCTGGAGTTCTCTACCTTTCCTGGGATCGGTTGGTGGTGGTGTATGGATGGAAGGACCGATGACACGTTCACCTGGCCACAGCGTGGATGGCAAATGGTGCCAGAGATCTGCGCTGTGGTCCAGTCACATCCTGGAAAGAAGCGAGCTTACCCAGCTGACTCCAGGTGCTGCTGCTGTCTGACCGCGGCAGGTGGAGAATTCACTGTGCTGCCTCTCGGGAAGGCGCTTCACACAGACCCAAGGAAGACTCCTAGCTGTACCCAACAGTGACAGCAGGATGTCCTCGGCTCAGCTGGGGGCTGAAGTCTGCTGGTGATTTCCGCTGCCAATTGCTTTTTGAGCTTATGCCATCTGGGACCTTCCACGCTAACTGCTCTACCATAGTTCAATTTCGGGCTGGTCTTAAAAACAAAATAAAACAAAAGACATAGAAAAGACACCCAGAGGGCTGCTCTCCCAGCAGCACGTCATGATGCGTAGTGCTCCAACAAGTCAAAGGAAAAGCTGTGAAAAGGCTATTCACAAAGTAGGCATCACTGTCTGCACAAATGCTACTGAATAACACGTAGCTTAGGTGTTAAGTATCAAAAAAAAAAAAAAATCTCAAATGTCCTAATTCAGAAAGCTTATCAAAATGTACCTCCTTTCTAGGTAAAAATGGGCTTGGTTGGTTCAGCTGCTATAGCAGTCCACAGATTTCAGACCTATTCTTTTGAAAGGGAAGAAAACCATTCTAGCTATTTCAGGCTGGACTCTCAGAGCAGAGGAGCACGGTGAGTTGATGTTAATGCCACCAAGGTCCCTGAAGGGCTTTCTCTGGGCCTCCAAGTGTCGGTCAGAAGGAGCTGCTCTATCCAACCCCTGCAGCAGGAGGTGCAGGTGCTGGCTCAGTCGACAAACCTCTGGCAGGCCTTCTTCCAGCGGCAGGCGGTGCACCACATGTCCCGATTCTCCATCCCATACACCTTCCGGCACTTCTTGCCCTCTCCTCGGGGCTTCCTGCAAGACAGGGGGATATGTTCAGCGAGGGGAACCCCATGGGTCTTTTTATGGAGAGCTGGAAAGACCAAGGAAAGCATCAGGGAGTACAGCACCGTCTCTCTGGGTTCAGATGTTAACATGCGCCAGATGCTACCTATGCGTGCCACGGAGCTGGCACGGTGGGCTCGGAAAGCCCTTGAGCTTCTGTTTCCTCCTCTTGGATGGATTCCTTTGGCCATCTCCAAAAATCAGTGAATCTAAGAACTGGCAGTGAGAGCAGCTTCGCTCTTTTTAAAGTTTTCAGGGATGCACTTCCCAGGGCTCCCTGTTCTCCTGTTTCTAGAGTTGTGCTTAGGGACTTCCTGGGAGGTCCCCCGATCTGGAAGAGCATCTGTGCCTCGTGGTCCCTGCCACACAGAAGTTAATGCGGCCAGCACAGTTATTCTGCACGGCAGCTCGCTGTAAGTCCCCCCGCCCCAAGTCACACCATCAACGCAAGAGAAAGGGAGCTTTGCCGATTGTGGGTAAATCTGAGGGAAGATGGCGTAATTTCTGGAAAGGAGCAAGTTTCTCACACACATACCTCAGGCTGACAGCCCCTCTGGGTGGGGAGGACAGGACAGTGTGGGCATGTTGTCTCTGCTCGCCAGGGCCCGCTGGGTGATGATGGTGCGTTGGTGATACCTGGTAAAGACATGGAGTCAGGCTGGCAGGGCAGGTTCTGTGCCCTGGGCGTTTGGTTGCCTCTGCTGTGCGGGCAGCAGTCCTTGAAGATCAGACAGGAAGATGAAATGCTGTCCCACAGAGACACATGTTACATAAAGGAGGGACACCAGGGCAGAATTCCAACAGCTCTCCTGGGGAAAAGAGCCCTTCAGCAACAGTGGGAGAGGAAACCAGGGCAACCACTGTGGAAATCCGTCTGCAGCTTCCTCAAAAAACAAAACAGAGGGCCGGGGAGATAGCTCAGTAGAAAAAGCGCTTGCCTGGCAAGCTCAGAGTCCCGAGTTCAATCCCTGGTACCACAAAGAAGCAAAAGCAAAAACCAAAACCAAAAAACAAACAAAACAGAAATTCCATTTCACTCAGCTATTCCTCTTGTAGATATCTTCTTCCCCAAACAGTAAAGGCATCACGCTACAGTGATCCCTTCCCACCCTACTTATAGCAGTGCACCTCTCAATAGCTACCAATAAAACACCGTGGACTCGGCCCATATATCAGCAGAGGAATAGGGAAAGCAAATGTGGTTTTTGTAACTGTGGAGTACTACTCTGCCATTAAGAAGGACCAACTTGAGTCCTTTGTAGGAAAATGGATGCCCCAGGAGATCATAAATATCACATCGTTTCTTTAATATGAGAAATTCATTATATAAATAAAGTTCAAAATAAGAAAAAGTTACTGAAACCCAGCATGGACACTGTGAAAGTGTACCCTGATTTACGATACCCATCTTGCATATTTTATATTTGTTTTTGACCTGTGAGCCTGACTGTTAATCCATATGTATGATAATTAACTTTAAGGACTTTAAGGTAAATGAGTGTTGTAGTGGTAAATAAAAGGTGGTGGTTGGAGGGGGAAAAAGAATTGAAATGTGTACATGTTAGTAGTTCCCCTCACTGATGTAATTACGTTCTGTAAAGATCTACCAATAAAACACATGTTTATCCCATGAAGTGTTGGAAAAGAAGAAACAGACAAAAAGAATTAAAATGTATCTTCAAACAGAAAGACACACCCAGAAGTAATACCTTAAAAATCGGAGAAGTAATATCTTAAAAATCGGGACTTAATGTCTACATGTTCCAAGTGGCTCATCATGATATTTTCACTGGGGTAATACTGTCAGCCCTAGAGTATATTCCTGTCTGCTTAATCCTCATGAACCTTGTCAGGCAAGCTTCAGGACTTCCCATCTTGAAGATGAGAAGTATCTAGCGCAGTTACCCGATTTTCCGAACATTACGCAGCCAGACAGTGGCACCACCACACACCCCTCTGCTCTCTGTTTGCTCCGTCACAAGCCAGGCAGAGCAACAGCAGCTTTCAGCATCAAGATGAACTTGTGATGTGTAATTGGCTCCTCTTTAGGAGTTAAGGAAAGAAAGGTGCGGTGGGCATGTGTGGATGACTCATCTAAGTTGGTCCAAGAATGTGCAGAGGCAGAGGCAGCCAGGTTGTGCTGCAGCCGTCCCTGACTTTGGGCTAGACCTGAGCAAGGGAAGAAGGCCCCTGCTGCTCCTGGCACTCTTGGATTACACAAGTCTGGCTGTATCGCCTGCTCTCACAGCCCTAAATACTTCCCAGATCATGAACCTTTTTTTTTTTTTTTTTTTAATGAGCCTCTTGAAAGCTACAAAAAACTAATCTTCATAAAAGAAACTGAATTTCAGGAAGTAACAGTTTTTCTATGTACAGAAGCAGAGCTATTTAATACATCTAAAAGCCGAGTCACCTAGGAAGCGACACGGCCACAGAAGCGCCAACATGGAGGTGCACAGCACAGTTACAGAACTGATTTTCTCTTCTATGGATGCTAGTACTTTCTCCAGACATTAATTTAAAAAAACATTCAGGCCTCAAACCCCCTAATATTTAAGTGATTGTTGGCATGACTGAATCATTCTGTACCACTGATTTTTTTCTTCAATCTAAAGCTGGGTGAAGGAAGAGCCAACAGATGGACATACGGGCTTTAAAAATGCAGAAGCCTGGACTGGGGAGATAGCTTAGAGGTCTAAAAACCTGCCTGGCAAGCACAAGGTCCTGGGTTTGATCCCCAGTATAGCATGCTGTGCTGGCTCCAGAACCCTGGGAGCATTGTGCTGGCTAGCGAAACGGGGCGTGGTGATGTACGCCTGCAATCCCAGTGCTGGGGAGGCTGAGACAGGAGGATCACTATGAGTCTGAGCTGTGTAGGGAGACCCTGTACCAACTCTTTTTGAATAGGAAACCCTCCCATCCCTTCCTATAATATACTTGGTTTTCTATAAGATGCAAAACACAGAGATTTTATGGCTTGCATGTCCATGACCACTGTGGATGGTCCAGCATGTATTCATATGAGCTGTTCTAAATTGTCAGGACAGTACAAACTTAAAGATTACTAAAATTCCAAGGACATCAGGTGAACTTCTAGAGAACTGGGATAAAGCTCAGTTGAGGGGACAGTGCTACTACTTCCATGGGCCGAGGAGAATGGGATGGGTGTAGATTTTGCAAAGCTATCAGCGTCCTTTTGGTTGAGTGTTAGGACCCTCATCAGGTGCTCTTCATCTTGCATGAAGTACTGTCAGGGACTGATTTCAGAATCTCTGTTGATGCCCACATCCACAGACTGTCAAGTCACTCATGTAAAATGGCATGGTGGGATGGGGGATATAGCTCAGTGGCAGAGTGCTTGCCTGGTGTATATAAGTCCCGAGTTTGATATATGCATGACATCTGCATGGACTCTATGCAAATGCTACAGCTGCAAATATTACATATCCTCTCATATACTTTAAATTATCTCTAGATTACAGAACCTAATACCAAGTCATAAACTGTGTCCTCTACTGTCTGGAGAATGATGGCGAGAAGAATCTGTGTATGTTCAGTACAGATGTAATTTAAAAATACTTCTCATGTGTGGGTGGTTGGATCTGCAGACATGGAACCGCAGAGAGGGCAGGCGCTGCCCTAGAGCACATAGCACAGCAGTGGGCAGGATGGTCTCTGCCCTCATGAGGCTTCCATTCTAGCAGGGAGACAGGACTACAAAACCAAGATCGTTTGAGCAAGTCCTGAAGAGTCAGATAGGCTAACAGGCCAATGTACAAGTGAAGGCGAGGACCTTGTCAATGGTGGTCCAGGCGGCCTCTGAGGGGTTCCTTGCCCTCCCACAGAATGAATACGTGGGTCTCCAAGGTGCTGCAGGTATGGTGGGGGATGTAGATTTGGGTTATGACTCGGAGCTTGGAAAAGGGTGTTATTCTCAGTGGAAGGAGAAGCCACTGGAGGGCTTTAAGAAAGGTACAGTGTCTGAATTCATGCTTTGAAAATGTCACGCTGGCTCTGGGGAATGGATATGAGACAGCCTGATGAGGAGTTTCACAGATGAGGAAAGAGGATTTTGGAGCATCCAGAAAATGTAGAGCAGCAGTGTAGGTGTGGTGGCAGTGCAGAGGATCTGTCCTTTGGAGCCTAGGACCTGCAGATGCGTGGGATGCGGGACAAAGAAAATGGAGCTGGATAGTTAGATCAGGACTGACTCAAGAGCAGACAAAGATGCATGCTAGGTTCTCCTAGGTCCACAGCGGATAACTCACGGCACACGTGTGCAGCACGCTGTTAGCATTGAAAGCTCTGAGAGGTCCCCATTGCCATCCTAGGTTCTGGCCCAGGAGCTGGGGGTGGGGACAGCAGGGCCACTTCCTGAGATGGGAAGCTGGTGCAGCGGGGAGGCGGGGGCACGGGCTTCTGCAGATCACATCAGCATAGTTCGAGGAGGATGGTCCAGCTGTGGGCCTGGTCCTCCGCGCCACCCTCACTCCTGCCTGGGGTGCACTTCACTGGGGGCTCCTCCCCCTTCCACAGCAGGTTTGGGTTTCTACACGGTGCAGTGCAGTGAGACCCGCTTCATGTTGGGTACTGCCACCACACACTCAACATGATCTAACTTGAGCATTTTTCTCAAGACTTTTATAGTTACAAAATTGTGTTTTGGCTTCTTATTTTATGGGAGAATAAAGGTGGGAACCAAAGGTGACTGATGTGGGGAACTAACATTTCAAAGCATGCAAATGTGAAAGATGGCCTGCTAAGGATTTATTGCTTAAATTTTTGCCTTCTTCCCTTCCCTCACTCCTTCTCACCCACTGTGAATCAAAACCCAAGCCTTGGACATATGCCTACCACTGGGCTAAACTCCCAGCCCCTTCCAGTTTCAACCTCACAATGACCCTACGAGCAAAACTATATTATCCTCACTATAGAGATGAGAAAAATGGAGAAGTTAGGTGTATTGTTGAGGTCACACAGTTATTCAATGGGGGACCTAGGACTTGAATCTCATTGTCCACATAGTCTTAGAACTCTCTTCTCAATATAATGTGGATACAAGGCCCTGCTCTTGGGACTCTTCTGTACTGCCATATAACTGACAGAAACAATACGTCCCTATTGGCACAAGCAACAAAGGAAAAGTAGACAAATGGGATTATGTCAAATGGGCAGACTCCTACAGTGTGAAGGAGAAACAGGATTAAAATAACTTACACAGAATGGGAGGAAATATAAACTATTCCTCTGACAAAAGGATTCATATCTACAGTTATATAAGGAACTAAAAAATGGGAATATGCCCCAATCTAATTGAAAAATAGGCTAAAGAACTAACCAGATACTTCTCAAAGAAGACACAAATGGCCGACACATACATGAAAAAGCACTCAGCCTTACCAATCACCAGGGAAATGCAAATAAAAACCACAATGAAGGCTGGCCAAATAGCTCAGCGAATTAAAGCACCTGCAAGCAGGCACCGGGGCCGCAGGTTCAATCCCTGGACCTGCCATGCCGGTCCTGCCCCCGGGGCACGCTGAGACAGCAATTAAGACTGGGCATGGTGGTGCGTGCCTGTAATCCCAGCTCTTGGGAGGCTGTAAACAGGCAGATCACTATGAGTCCGATCTAGTAGTGAGACCCTGTAGACCCTCCCATAAAAAAAAAAAACAAAAAACAACAACAAAAAACCCCACTATAAGCTATCATCTCACCCCAGACAGAATGGCTGTCATAAAAAAGATGAGAAATAACAAGTACTGGAGAGGATGTGGAGAAAGAGAATTCATATGCTGTGGTGGGGATGTAAATTAGTATAACTACAATAGAAAATAATATGGCGAATACTTTAAAAACTGATGAACACAAGAACGAAGCACTTCTACTACTGGGTCTACCAAAGACACACGTGCACACCAGTGCTTACTGACACAGCATTCACAACAGCTCAACCATGGAATCAACCCAGATGCCCAACAGTGGATAAATGGATGAGGAGATGTCACACACACACACACACACACACACACACACACACACACATTATTCAGTCAAAAAATGAAATTTTGTGCTTTGCAGCTGCATGGATGGAACTAGAGGTCATTATGTCCAATGAAATAAGCCTGACATAAAGATAAGCACCATGTTTGCAAAACTAATATGTTGATCTTTTAGAACAAGAATGGAATGGGGGACAGATGGTCAATGAGAAGCACCAACAGTAAGCCGGTTAGACAATCTGTATTTCTAAAGGACTAGGAAAAGAGTGCTTATACTCATGTGTTCCTTTACCATAATGCGCCCCCTACCGATATGCAAATGTTATGCCTTGATAAATTTGTCTAATTTTTGACAAAAAACGAGTGCTCTAAAACAAAGCCCTAGAAAGAATGATTTTAAGTCTCTCTAGGGACCTCCACATTTTAAAATCTTTACTTCTTAACATTTCCTGAGTTCTACCATAAGGCATGTTTTATAAAGTACAGTTTATAATATACTTGGACAGTATTATATATTCAAAATTAAATTATTAGATCGTGTGTCCATAATGTTTCCATAATTTGTCTACCAAATAGGTGTAACCTCAGAAGGCTGAAGAACTAAGTGCAAGCTAAGGTCTGCCAAAACTGCAGCTAAGGCCTTGCCGGCGCTGTGTGTTTCACGAATCATTTCCTAAGTAGGGAGAATCCGCTTCCTCTGCCTGCATTAGGCTCCCGTGACAGCACCCGTCACCCTCACTCATGCCAGACAGCACAACTCCACAAGGCGGTGTCAGAGCAGAGGAGGACACTGCTGCCCAAGGGTCCTGTGACTGGCTAGAGGTCCAAGTTCCTAGATGCCTGAGCCAGGATTTGCAACTGAGCCTTAGAAGAGGATAGCAGCATGGATGTTTTGCCCATCTATAAATACATTGGAGAAATTTCTTTTGTGATTTTTTTTGTGGCTCAAACAGAACAGAGAAGGCCTTTGGCTGTTTCTATTATTATTTGTGTTGGTGGTACTGGGGATTGAATCCAGGGTCTTCAACTGAGCTATATCTTCAAGGCTTTATATTTTTTGAGACAAGGTCTCAAGATGTCCCTAAATTTCCCAATCCTGCTCAAGCATATGATCTTCCTGCCTCAGCCTTCCAGAGTACTAGGATACAGATGTGCCACCATACCTAGCTTTTTAAGCTCCTATACTTTTTGAACTTTCTCTCCAAAGCATTAAAAATTTCTCCGAAATCCAAAACCAATGAAGCATCGAACAGTTAAGCACTGCTACCAACCCCTGCCCCTCTGGCACCTTATGGCTGTACCTGGAGATACACACGCAGAGGGGCGGCCCTGATGGGACAGGGCATCCGGGGCCTCTGACCCCTCCTCCCACGCCCCTCATTCGCCTCCCTACCCTCCCTCACACAGGGATGGCGCAGACACAAACAGGAGAGAGCCTTCACCACGAGCTAGACTGACCGCCGCCATGATCCTGGACCTGGAGCCTCTACGGCTGTGAGAAAGTACATTTCTGTGATTTAAGCCACTCTGTTCACAGCGTTTTGTTCTGGTAGCTTGAGCTCACCAATAAAAGGGAAGGGCTCTTGATTTCGGCCATAAAAAGAGAAAGGCCCAGAAAAGCATGGAGTTAATTAGAAGGAAAGGCAGGGCACACGGGAAAAGCAGGTCAAAGCAAGCTGTAATTACGGAGGGTCTCCTTTCTTCTACTCCCCTCACAGCCTTAGGCTGGAGAAGACAGGACTTAGAGTGGTGTTTGTAAATATGCAGATCAGCCTCCTCCAGGTACCCTGGGGAAGGGGGTCTTACTTAGGGAACTCATTAAAGCTCAAGGTTCACGAAATGGAGCACAGGCAAATGAATACGTAAAATGCTCCAAACCCTAAGACTGCTCCGAAGTGGATGGCCCCACTCTCTAGCAGGGGCCTGAATGCGCTGCTTTTCTACCAGGTCTCAGTGAGGGAGGAAAGGAAACCCTGACTGAGGCTGGCCACCTTGGGGTATTTGCTTTGGAATACAAAGAGAAAGGCTAGTTTTTTAAAAAAAGTAATTAAAAGTATTTCGTAAGCATTTTATATAGAAACTGCTTGACCCTACAGTTTAGACTTCACTGAGGCCGTCAGTAATACTGATCATAATCTGAAACTTACACCAACTGAGGAAGAATTCCCCAGGTTCTTAGATTCCACCTGGCTCTCTGCCTTCTAGGGGCTGGAGGAGCCCTCTTGGGGAGTTCGGGGGTAGCTTCTGGCTCTGCGTCTGTGGCCAAGTGACAGTCCTGAGTCTCCACAGTGCACTGTAGCCCATCCGGAAAGCCAGCCCATTCATCAACAAGAGGGGAGCACACCAGCACCTACTTCCTTTTCTCAAGCTCTGATGCTGAGGTGGGGTAGCAATGGAACATTTTTAGTGTAGCATTCTTGATTTTCTAGAGTAAAACGAAAGTCTTTGAAAATACCCACCCCCTACTCCCATTTTAAAAGAGGAATGGCAAACGTGGCTGCTAAAAAGGTCTACTCTTAGTCTTGATCAAGGCAGATTACGCTACCAGACAGCATGGAATTCTCTGGTCAAGGAGTAAATAAGAGGCTGAGTGAGGAGTTTAGGGGATTACCTGGTTAACCCAGACCCTGTCTATCAAAGCTTTTGGCCAGCATGTCCCTGGTAACCAGCACAAGGCAATGAGGGACTCAGAGAAAACTCCAGGCCATGAAGGTTAGGCTAGAGATACACAGAGTGTCCACAGCAGAACTTTAAAATTCTCTTGCTGAAAAATAAGCAGTGTCAGGTATCCTGACGGCATCTTCCTGGGTGAGATACTCAGGAAGTGTGGAGTACAGGCAGCTAGTGACAAAACCGCACCAAGTGGTTGCTCTAGACAGCAAAGGGACACACACAGTCTAATTAAGGAAACAAAGGAGAAAGGTTCCAGTTTGGTCATCGGAAAGGTAGTGGTCATCTGAGAAGAGGTATAACCTGGGCTTTCCATCTCTCCACACTGCGTGTCTTTCCAGCAGATCGGCAACATGGTGTGTGCTCCTCCCATTGAAAGCGGGAATTAAAGGGTTCAGAAAACAGCTCAACGGAACTTTGTAACTGTAGCCCTGGCAGGACCCTCATCTCTGTGCGTCTCTTTATGACTCCCAAGAGAAAAGACCCCGAAAGGACAGACTGTTATCTCCGACACCCACACTGGTCATTCAGTTCTTGCCAGGAGCAAAACTAATCCCTGCACATCTAAGCTGGGCTCTCCTAACGTCTGGCGGCAAGGCCACTCAGAGCGGCCAGGCACTGCCGCCGTTCAGTGACGCTGGCACCTCGCATACTTACACACATTTCTTGTTTAACGGCTTGCTCGGTTAATGACTGTGCTGCTTATGACCTGTTTTTGGAGGGAGTACAGATCTGGACATCCTATTATTGGGCCTCAGTGGTTTTTTTCTTTCGGTGTGCAGTACACCTTGTTTACACAGTAACTTCTGCTGACTGCACTGTGTAGTGCTGTAGTTTCACATTGTAATAATACACATAATAATGCTGTAGCGCTGCGTGTGAGAGTTGTGGAAACAAAAGCGAAGCCATCAAGCTGGAGTTTCCTCCGAGCGTTTCCTTGCTCTGAATATCGCAGTGCACGTGCCATCTACAACTCCTCAGTCCGTGACCACTTGACAGCTTCACTGCAGGAAGAGAACTTGGTCTTGAAGCAAGGAGTGCCTGGAGCCCACAGTGTCTTCGGTACGCTCACTGAGGCCCTTTGCTTCCAACAGTTCGTTAGGCCACAGTAAAACTGATTCATTTGGCGTTAAGGAAATTCTCAGATGCAAGGAAACTCTTCAGAAGTGATGTGACCTTTGAAACGTTCTGATATGCAGAAATGGCTATCATAGGGGTGCATATATTTTCTTAAGGGATTTATATTTTGAACCACAGAAAACAACTGAATTAGTTATCCTGTTATTCTTGGCTAATTGTTTTGTGTTTAATTTCTGTCTTATACCCCTGTTTAATAAGCTTATTTACACACACCTTATTTATCTAAAATACTAATACTTTTGGATTTTAGTAATAAATACTGTCCTCCAAAGCATTTACTGCAGAGGTGGGCAGAGCAGTGACTCCATTTGTGTCACTGCCATTCCCGATACTTTTCACAGGCCCAAGCAGGCTCGTGGTGCTGGGATGGCTTCTTGGTCGTGTCTCAGGCACCCTGGTCCCTTGCAGTGACCTGTGCAGCTCTTCATTAATGAGCTGTGTTTTTTCGAAACACAGCTTCCAGCAACATTTAAGTACGTGCTCAGTGTAGCCCGGAAGAATTCATGGACGCTGCTAAGATGTCAGGAAAGCGCAGTGAAGGAACACAGGAGCAGCCTGACGAGCGCTTTCCACGTCGCTGCCGTGTCCGAAGGTGTCCTGGGGTTTCTGCATCACTTTCATCCCTCCCTTTTTTGCCCTCCTTGTGAGGGATCAGTACTCCCTGCAGCCAGCTGACGTGTTGATGGCAGGGGCTGCTGTATGAAGGTTGTCAGACAGCACGCGTTCTTAAGAAAAACAAGGCATCTCTCCTGAACTGTTCTGATAATACGATGTCTAATACAGATATTCTTCATTTAACAACCTACCTGCTTAATGACAGTGTAGACTTAGGACCTTATTTATTTTTTAATCTTTATTTATTTGATACAGGGTCTTGCTACGCAGCTCAGACTTATAGTGATCTTCCTGTCTCGCCCTCCCCAGTGTGGGGAATACAGGTGTGCACCATCATGCCCAGTTTTGGTGGCTGGCAAGGCGCACAAGGGGTTTTGGGGCTGGCTCGGCACACTGTACTTCGGATCAAACCTGGGTCCTGGCACTTGCCAGGCAGGTGCTTAGACTTCCTGAGCTCTCTCCCCAGCCCCAAGGTATGCTACTTAGACTTACAACCTGCTGCTCAGACTTAAGGACCCTTTTCCTGGGTACAGCTCTGCACACCCTACTTATGCAGCCTCAATGTCTGTTTTTGTACAGTATACTTTATACAGTAATTTTTGCTGATCGTACTGTACAATACAGTACCATAATTTTATGTTGTTTTACTATACAGTACTAAATATGTAAGTTACCAAGTTGGATTTTCTTCTAATCATTTCTTTATTCTGAATATA
>NW_004524690.1:2896716-2904632 GCF_000260255.1 Octodon degus
TTTTTTTTTTCCATACTGGGGATTGAACTCAGGACCCTGTGTTTGCCAGGCAAGCGCTTATTCTACTGAGCTGTCTCCCCAGCCACTAAGCTGTCTTCCCTGCCTCTTGAATATTATAATATACATACTCTATACAATTACTCATTTAGTCCCAATTAATTTAATGATGTAGCTGCAGAGCCTGAACTTAGTCATTAAAGGAGGAGTGTGCATTCCAGAGCTTCAGTATTGTTTAAAAATTGCACTTAGGAGTGTTTGCTGGAAGCCACCATTTCCAAATTGCAGCCAGCGGGATGCTTTTTACTGCTGGCTATTCCCCTATGGAATTTAATAAATATTCATCCTCAGAGCACAGCATAATTCATTCAGCCACTTTCATTTTTATCAGCTCTACAGGAGGCTTTAGACTTTGCTGGGAGCCTCTAGAGTCACCAGTAGTTGACAATAAGAAGCTTTTGTGGGCTCTTTGAGGGGTGGGGAAAACAGAGTTGACATCTGCTATCACAAGCCACTTTCTGAACCTTATCAGGAGTCGCACAGCACCGTGGGCATCCTGCGGGGCCGGGGCTTGGGGTATTCTGTGATAAGCTACAAAGACTCAATACATTTTTAAATGAGTGGTTAGGAATCAAGTTAATTCATGGTGATTTATCGGACAGAAATCATTTAACATGTCAAGTTAATTCTTAGGGACTCTAAATTTGGTTGCATGTTTTAGCACTAACTTATTTTCAAATTACTCATTAGCATGAGCAGCTCAGGCTTTGAAAGAAGATTTCAATTATTTTTTAAAAAACGATTATTTTTTATGTATTTGTGACAGGGTCTCACTACACAGCTCAGACTCCTAGTGATCCTCCTGTTTTCAGCCTCCCCAGCACTGGGATTACAGGCGTGCACCACCATGCCTGATCTAATTTCATTTAGGAACATACCTACTAAATAATAATTTCAAAATAATAAATTTTATAAAGTTATAATGACAAATACCACCTTGTCCAGGTAAGGTATGAGTTCAGCTATTCGACATCGTTTTTGGAAACATATAGACACATCACCAACACCAAACCATATTTCTAACAACTTACTTATCAACAGCTGACACTTTCTGCTAGTTTCTAAAGTGCCAGTCAAAACCGGGCCTGCCTGATTTCGAGATACCTTGCGGATCAATTTACACATATTGCCTAAGAGACACAGAACTTCTGGCATTCTGACTTGCATGTTTCGAGCTTCTTTTCTATAAATTTACATTTGGCTTGGCCTAGATTCTGGCTTGTCTTTCTACTTACTGGAATGCCTGTGAAAGTGACCGGGGGAGACTGCCAAGAAATGCTGAAGCTGCTGCCATTGGGCGTGAACTTGGCTGATCCCGGAATGGTCACTGGGGGTGTGGCCTGTTGGAAGAAAACAGAAAGCTGTTATGAAGGAGCATTTGTCCTCAGAGCCATAGATGTCACTACCAACGCGGAGCCTCAGGAGTGGTATCAGCCACATTACTTACTTAGACTGATTACCTACCAGGTGGAGATTAAGCAGGATCAGGGGGAGTAGCGCGAAACAGAACCCATATGTGTGTGTGTGTGTGTGTGTGTGTATGCACGTATATATGCAATCTAAAGTAGATGGCTTTTGACTATTAATTTCTGGGGAGAAATACATATGAAACCTATCAGCTATTCTTCACTATTAAATTGGGAAATGTATACTTGGAGAATAAACTGGAAAATGATGGCTGTGAAAACTGGCACAATATTCTGGAAGTGTAATTTAGCAACGTATCAACATTCTTAGCATTCTGTGAAATAGCTAGTCTACTGCTAAGAATTTGCTCTCAGGGAAAGAGTACCAGGATGTTCATTGCAGAACCAGATAGCGGATATTAAAAACTGAAAACAATAGCAATGTCCAGTAATAGGGAAAAAGATAAAGGTATCTCATATGATACACCCAAGGAGCTGTTCACATGTTATTAAAAGGACTTACTGACATGGAGAAATGCTCATGGAAGATTAAGTATGGGGAATAAGAGGGTACAACTGGTGTTGCAATAGTTTTCTTCTTTTTAAAATGTGTATTTTTTTTTTTCCTGTATTTTAGGGAAGGGTCTACAGGGCATTCAGGGTCTCACTACTAGAGATCAGACTCATAGTGATCTGCCTGTTTCCACCCTCCCAAGAGCTGGGATTACAGGCACAAGCCACCACGCCCAGTCTTAATTGCCAGCTCAGTGTGCCCCGGGGGCAGGGCTGGCATGGCAGGCCTGGGGATCGAACCCCTGGCTCCTCTGCCTGCTTACAGATAGTTTAATCCCCTGAACTACTTGGCCATCCCTTAAAATGTATATTTGTAGACACATAAAGCAAAGTATTAAAGGGCATACAAAAACATTAACCAAAGGGCACTCTGCTTATTAGGATTAGGAGCAAGTTTTCCTTTCTTAAAATGTATTTAGTACTTTCTATGCTGAATATTTGTAAAATATAGAACAAAGTTGTAATATTATGGATGTAAGTTTTGGTAAGAACTTTCTAGATTGCGTAATGTGTGTTCCAACTCTTCGTTATACAGATGAACACAATGATTTAATTTTAAGACCATGATTTCTGACACAAGAGCAATGCTAACAAGAATAGATGAATGAATTATTCTTTTCGACTAACATAGAAAAGGTCAGGAATGAAATTTATTACATCAGGCAATTTAATCGTTCTACCCCTCTGTTCTTGAGTTCAAGCCAGCTAAGTGGGTGGCTAAATTCTTTTATAGACTTAGTTTTTCTAGTTATAAATTTATTGCCTAGTGACAGTAATTTTGTAAATGGTACCTTTGGAAATACATAGCAAGATCCATAAACTGTTCACTCATGTTTCAATTGGCATAATAATTACTCTTCTGAGAATTTAAAGAAAGAAAGAGTTTTAGGCCAGGAGGTATTCATTGTAGATTAATGACAGAGAAGACACAGAACAGACCCAAAACCAGACACCTATTAATTGAGAATGATTAAAACAATTTGGTGTTTCAATTAGGTTGGCTACTACTTAGTTACAGAAAAAGTTTTATAAAACAGGGATGGAAAAACATAATTCAAGTATATAAAGAAGATTAAAGAAAGACTTGCATAAGACAGTGGAGAATGACAGAGGGGGAAAGGAGCTTTAGCCGTGCCCTGCATCTGTGGGATTCGTTTCCAAAGTCAGACTCTGATGAGAATCGGAATCTGCTGGAAGGTCTGGTACAGAAAGGACTTTGGGGTCCACTCCTTGTCCTGAGCTAGGAGGCCTGGGTTGGGGACCCCAACAATTTCCATTTCTCACAGATTCCAGGGCATGCTGACATTACAGAGTGGGAAGTCAATGGAAGCCATGGCCACCCATGTAAGAGGCAGGGTAGGACAAAGTTCTAGATTTGGGGTACAGGGCATTCTCTCATTGCGCCAGAACTTTCAAGGCTCATATTGTTATTTATTTTATTCTTAATTTAACAGATACAATGTGCCAAGCACTATTCTGAGATTTATAATATTAAGGATTTTAATCCTTTTATCAACGTGTAAGGGTTCAGATTACAGCCGGCATTGGGAAATCTTAGAATCATCCCCCCCCCGCTCCTCTGTGTGAGATCTTGGCCTTTCTAGGAGAAAGGAGAAAGACTAACCAAGCTACCGAGACACAGCATATTTACTACTGAATTATGCTTTACTCCCGGGCCACATGGCCTCTGCTTTCGGGCAGCCTGGAGCAGCGATTGCGCTCCCCTTCCCTTGAGGGTCACCTGGTACGCGTGGTCCGTGTGCACGAGGTAGAGGGTGGTGGGGGCCGAGCGGCTCAACGGAGTCATCAGCTTCGTGTCAGTTCTGGCATATGGAGTTTCCGTTCGGCTCGAATCGGGGATGGGGAAAGTCGGAGGGGAAGCCAGTGACTGGGAGGGTGAAACTGGAGCCAGGCTGCTCAGTCCTTCTGCCACCGAGTCTGTGTTGAGCTTGATCTCTGTGTAGTAGAAGTCCTCTTCCCCATCGCTGTAGTCAGAGTCCCCGACGCGCCTAACGCCAAAGAAGGCAGAACAGACCTGCTAAGCCAATCTGATCTTTTGCAATCCTGTACGTGCTGTTCTGTCAGGAATGCTGCTCATTTCTCTTGTCTGCCTGGCCCTCTATTGCTTTGCCTGCAGTATTCAACTATCCTCTTGTAGATGGCCCGCTAAATAGCTCAGGGGATTAAAGCGCCTGCAAGCAGGCTCAGGGGTTGGGTTCAATCCCCAGGCCTGCGGTGCCGGCCTTGTGCTCCCCCACCCCCCACTGAGAGGGCAATTGAGACTGGGCGTGGGGGCGCTCGCCTGTAATCCCAGCATTTGGGAGGCCGTAAACAGGCGGATCACTGTGAATCCGATCTAGTAGCGAAACTCTGAACATCCTATAGAACCTTCTCTAAAGTAGAGAAAAAATAAAAAGACAAAAACCAAAAAAAGTCCTCTTCTAGAGAAGTCTTCATTCACTTCTGCTATGGTTTGAATGTGTCCCCAAAAGGTCGTTTTCACCCCCAAGCTGGATATGGTGGCTCACACCTGCAATGCCAGCAATCTGAGAGGATGAGGCAGGAGGACTGCAAGTTCAAGCTCAGCCTGGACAATTCAGTGAAACCCTGCCTTGAAATAAAAAATAAGAGGAGTTGGGGATTTGGCTCAGTGATAGAATACTTGTCTCACAAGCAGGAAGCCCTGAGTTTGGTCCACAGCACCAAAAATTAAAAAGCTAAAAAAGAAAAAAATTAAGAAAGGGCTAGGTTATTGGGATATCAACATTTTGAGTTTGGAGAGTACAGTTTTCATTGTCAAATGCATAATGGTTTTGTTTTGGAGATAGGGTCTCACTATGTAGTTCAGACTGGCCTTGAGCTCAGTGGTTCTCCTATGGCAGCCTGCCGAGGGCTTGGGTTACACAGCTGGCTCAGATTCATAATGTCATTCAAGGCCCATGTTGTAATGTTGTTACCTGCTTCAATTCACCTACAGATATAGGCAAGGATTAATGTAGTCTGTTCTTGTATGTATTTTCTATAATGTAGAGCCACTACATAGTTGTATACAGTAGACTTGTTTAAAAACTAAGTCTGTGACAAATTCTGTATTGCTATTATAAACAAGGAAAATGATATGGAATTGAATATCCTGTTGATAATAAGAAATTCACAGCTCATGCTCAGAAATGTATTTAAATTTTAATAAGCTGATGCAGTAACTTGTTTAATGTATTAACTTGTAAAAGTATTTGTTCAGAGATAGGTGTAGTAGCATAAGTTTATAATCCCAGCACTTGGGAGGCTGAGGCAGGAGGACTGTTGCACGTTTGAGACCAGCCTGGGTTAGAGTGAGCTCAAGGCCTGCCTGAACTGCATAGTGAGACCCTGTCTCATAAAGTAAGTACATAAGTGAAGAAATAAGTAACTGACTGGGAATGTAGGATCAGTGCCTAGGTCCTGGGTCAGCCCCTGTACAGCCAGAAAAGTCTGTTGTTCAGCTGTAAAATTAATTTATGTATTATTTGTGTGCTATATACAGGAAATGTTTTATCATATATCAAAATGGTCTGCTTGTCTGTAATTATATTTGTAATAATAAAACTTAGCTCCTAAAAAAAAAAAAAAAGGGCTATAGGCATACAGTGCAGTGGGAGGCCATGGTTTATCTCCAGCACTATTAAAAAAAAAAAAAAAAAAAAAAAAAAAAAAAAAAAAAGAAACAAACAAAACGAGAGAAAACCAAACCACACAACTCATATGTTAATGATATTTGAGATTTTTCTCCTCATGGGGAGACCATGAGAGTTCAATGAGGGCGCCTGGGTGGACCCCGTGATGACAGTAGTGGCTTTCTAGGGAAGAGGAAGTGTCAGAGACCATGGTGTATAGGGTCAAGTTGCTGAACACAAGGGCATCTGGCTGTGTAGCATATGCACACTGTTTGGAAGTCAAGGTAACACCACAGCTGAGGCGGCTGAAGTATGGGCTGCTGACACTCCTATTCTGGAGCAATAAAGCTGCCAACCTTCAAGAGCCAACAGTCCTCTTAACTGGCAAAATTTATTGCTTGGAAGTCTCTAAACTGACTCCCACAGTGCTGCTCCGTTCCTGCCTTGCCTCAGTATCCCCTTCCGCTGTTGGAAAAGCAAATAAATATGGGCTGTCCAGTGGAGCTCTTATCCTTACTCCAGAGAGAGAGCTCTGACCTTCCTGGATGCTCCAAAGTTCATACTACTGTCTCTTATTTAAGCTATTCACTGTGATCTTTTAGTGATCAGGGCTAGGTCAAGACCCTGATAACTGGCCCCTGGACAGGGACCTGAAATAGGACTGTTAGCCTAAACATGTCAAGTCCACTCAGTAAAAAGAGTTTGAGATGCAAAAGGCTTTTACAAGAAGAAACTTTGCTAGGGGGACCTGGGGAAGAGAGGGAGAGCTAAAGCTCTCCCCAAGGAAGAAAAGGGTAAGTGTTCCATCTGTGAAAAGCAGCTTGTTTGATTATCTTGGAATAAAACACAGAGCAAACCACAGATGACTTTTAGCTCTATTATGGAGTTCTCTGCAAAAGGCCCCAGTCTCAGGTGTCAGGGTTATCACCCCCAGAGGCATTCAGAAAAAAAACTGGTTTGGCCTGAAAGCTCTAGAAAAAGCCACACTAAATTCTCAGGGGCTCCTGTGCCAAGAAAAGGCTTAACAAAAACGCTCCAAAAGGTAACCAAAGATAATCCATGGTTTCCTCAGACAGGCACTATACAGATAATTGGGAGATAATTGGAAAAAATCTTACAAGGGCACATGGTAGAAGAAAAACGATTTCCCCTGGAATTTTCTCAACTTGGAATCTGGTCTGCTCAGTGTTGAGTCAGAGCTCACAGTCAGCAGCTCCTACTTCAGGCTCAGAGGAAACACAAATGCTCCCAGCAGAGGCTCTTCGGGAAGAGTTGACTTCCCAGGCACAGGAGTCTTTACAAACTGGTCAGTCACCACTGCCACAGGTGTCTGGGGAGAGACTAGTTTGATCTCAAAGGCTTGGGCCAAAGTAAGTCAGCATATATCCATCTAGATCCTTACAGACTCTACAGGGACAGCTAAGAGCCGAAAATCTCAGCATAGGGAGAAACTGCTGGGTTCAGCTTCCTACAACTTCTCACAGACCCCTGGCCAGGGGACCCTGGCCAAGTTCCTACAACTTCTTCCCACCAGGCCTGGCTTGGAGAGGGGAGGTGGGAAGAACCCAAATGACTGCTTTGTCGAAAAGTCATGTCAGACTTGGTGGGGAACATGGGCTGCGTGCCCTGGCTCAGAGGGGCCAGCAGCAGTTTTGTCCCAGCACTAATGAAGAGCTAGGCTCACCTTCCATACTGCAGAGTGCATGTGCCTGCCCTTTCTTGGCGTACATGGTTGCTGCTCTTATGTTATCAAATGGTGGAGGCACCAGCTGCTGATAAGTAGGACCAAAACTATCACGACCCAATTGGCTTTTGAGCCTATAAATAAAAGTTACAATCATATTTGACCTTAGAATAGGTGCTAGGGTACCACAAACATGGAGCCAGGGATAGGTTTCAGGCCTGGTGGGAGCCAAAGCAAAGACACCAGGGGGCTGTCAGAGCTAGAAACAGCATAAAAATCACTGTAGAGCTGAATCCTGTTAAAGCCCATCCTCAACAAAAGCCTCAATCAAATTTAAATCTTACAGAATTTTTTATTTCTGGGCTCAAGAGGACACAGGCAGTAAGACCTATACTAAGATCAGGCATACACTTCTACCTGAAATTGCTGTTAATTTCTTTTTAAATAATTTTTTTTAATTTTTATTTATTTATTTATGTGTGTGTGTGTGTGTGTGTGTGTGTGTGTGGCCAGCTCAGCCCACCAGGGGGCGGGGCTGGCTGG
>NW_004524690.1:2904732-2920480 GCF_000260255.1 Octodon degus
TTGAGAAACCAGGGATTAAACTCAGGCCCTTGTCCTTGCCAGGCAAGTGCTTATTCTACTGAGCTATCTCCCCAGCCCCTGTTATTTTATTTTATTTTTTTTTAATTTTATTTATTTGTGTGTGTGTGTGTGTGTGTGGCCAGCTCAGCCCACCAGGGGGCGGGGCTGGCTGGCATGTGGTGCTGGGGGATTGAACCGTGGTCCCTGTGCTTCGCTAAGTTTGTTCTAAGTAGGTGCTTTAGACCACTGAGCCATCTCACCAGCCCATTTTGCTGTTAATTTCTGACTGGCATAAATCTTTATAATTGTTTTAGACACATCCTTGCTGTGTTAAGTCTTACAGAGTGAGAAATCCCAGAAATGCTGTTAGAAGAAAAGGTTTGAGCAGGTGACAGAATGTGTGGACCAACCTAGAGGCTACACTTGAAGTAAAGGGGCACAAAGTTGCCAGTAGTCCTAAAACAAAACAAAATACAAAAACTATTAAGTAAAAGGTTTTTATTCCTTCTAAATTATTATGAGATCTATGTTAACTGACCTACAAGAAATTTTAACCTATTTAAATTATGAACAAAACACTTTTAAGAGTCATTATAATTCCATTTGCTCAAAATATGAATGCTTTCTGATTTTATAAAGATTGTCTTATATGTATTTGTCTGTCTGTCCAATCTGTAAACAGCTGTTTTACTTGAGTTCAAATTTTTCTTTTTCCATTTTTGAAACATTTGTCTGGAATTTAAGTTGCTTATAGGCAAATGTTATTACAATTAAAGACATGCTTCCACCCAGGTTGCCGATGCATCGAAATGACATTAAGATTGGCTTTATAAATATAATGCATGTTGTTGTTTGCATATAACTTGGGAATCTTTCACTGGTCAAAAAATAATGTGTTCATTGTTATGATTGGGTTCTCACTGATTATTAAAAATTTGTTAAGATAATTCAACAGAAATCCCTTAGGTTAGGAAGCAACTGATGGGCATGTCTTCCTTTGGTGAAGAAGGAAGCAGCTGCCTGGCAGTATTTCTTGTTCGTTGTTGCTTGTTCATTAATGGGGCCCCAGCAGTCTCCATAGACTTATGGGAGACACTTCAATGTTGTTAAGCATGTTATTGTGATATATTTACACTGGTCATCAGTAAAAGGTTAGGTTTTCTATAAATAAAGCAAAAAGATTTCTTATTGAAGGATGCTCTTGGTATAAAACTAAATTAAAAGACAAAAGTTTTCATATGGCTATGACAATTCATTATTGCTAATCTCATGGTACAGTAATGTATTTATACATTCAGATGTACAGGTCTTCCAGGATGTAAAATTGGAATCATGGTGATAAACATTATCATTTGGACTCAGACATCTGGTTTCTCTTGTACTCCAGCTACTTATGATAGGAGGATCATATCAAGCCAAGAAGGGGTCAAGAGTCAAATGATAATTTTTTAACAAAAACTTATATGATGTGTATGCTATATGTGTGCTACTACACTTAGAGATGCTTAGACATTGAACAGTCCAGGTGATGTCACAAACTTCTTCAGTGACATCCCATTATAGGACAACAAATTAGATAAGAACTTTTTATGTTTAGATGGAGATGACTGAATAAAAAGGCTATTCTATAGTAAGATGGACATTGAAGTGTGTTATAAAAATGTCATCATGATTGTAATGCTAAAATACTATGTATGGCTTTTCATCTCAGGTTTTCTCTGTAAAAGTATATAACTGCTATCAGTTAACAGTCTACAGGGACTCAACTACTTGAACATCCATGGATGGTAAGAAATAATAGTTATATGTTATATTTCAATTTTTTTATATTCAGGTAAAATTATAATAATGAAGTTCACTGCTCCCACTGCAATGCTAATGTTACTCTCTTCTGGGTGTTCAAAAACTGAAGTTTGGAGACCAAAACTAGAAAAATTGATGGGCTAAAAGAACAGCCAATATTTTGGCCCTAGCCCTCCAAGGTCAATGAGGACCCAGGATGTTAAAGATTTTTTTTTTCCTGACATCCTACAACTCTGGTGAGTCATACAGCCTTCTGACCAAGGAGAGTGGTAGACCACAGAGTGTGAAAATTAACAATGTATAGTGTGCCTAAGGAGAGACCAAGAGAGAAAGTCCCCAAGCTTTCATAGATGGCAACTGATCAAGCAATGACTTCAACTGATTTGATGGCTGACAATGACAGAACTGAGAGACACTGAACATGGTTCCAAGGTAAATCCTGAAGAGACTTAACTGACCTTGATACATAGCAGAGGTTAATTTTAATAATACAGGTCTCACTTTAGCTTGGTTTTGAACATCAAGCAGGAAAGTATAACCACATGATGTATAAAACAATGTCATAAGAATAAGCTAGATATCGAAAGGAACTCCAATTACTAACCCCTCCTGGTAGTTTGCAGCTATACCAACAGCTGACCACTGTTATGGGTCATTAAGAATACCTTACAATAAAATCTATAAAAGTTCAACAAAATCCTTAAATTCTTCAGGTCAGATCACTTAAAAAAGTAGAGAGAATTATGACAAAATATCAGCCTCTATCAGTAGAAAGATCTAAGAGACAGAGGGTTACAATCACTATTCCAGTTCCATAAGAACCATTTCTAGTCTTAGCTCCTTCCCAAACCTGCTTTTGTATTCGAGTGTGCATGTTTCAATTTATACTTGCTCTAATTTCTACAAATAAATTTGTCCATTCTTGCCTAGAGGCTGCCAAACTTCAAGTGATCATACAGATAAAACCAATGATAAACATGCTGGATTCCTTCTAATGGGATCCACCAGCTCAACCTTGGAAAGAGTACATAACTGGTAAGCTACATCAGGACCTCTACCTAAGGTCATTAGACTAACTCTCTGGAGGAGTCTCTAACTACAGTCTCCCTTTACACTGACCCTTCTCAGATCAGAGCAGTTAAGGTGCAAACTGCACCCACTCTTCTCTAACTGCCACTAGGGATAGGTCATTAGAGGGAAAAACATTATAGACAGCCAATTTAATTATAAATATTATAGGCAACCAGACAGGGTTAAGCCTTTAGCAAAAAGACAATTATGGCCAAAGACACATTCTGACTAAAGGCCAGATTTTAAGAAAAAGAGCATATCAGTCTATTAAAAATCAATTAAATACACAAAAAGGGGGAGTATGGTTGCCTCCCACAAATAAAATTAGACCTTGGTAGTTTAAAACAATGTTTTAAAACCTGCTAACAAAAAGTAAACATATTCTATCAGAACTTCATGGACAAAAAGACATCTAAACAAACAAAAAGTAGGATGGGTCAGTATAGTTAATAATGTGTTTGTACATTAACAGGTCATTAGATGTCATTGTGGATGCCATCCTGGAATATGTGGCCATAGAGAGAGAGGGAGGAAATGTCCAAACCCATGGTGAAGTCTGCTGTCACCAGACCCATCTTGGGTTCTATAGTGATTGACTATATTAACACCCTTGTGTCTTTTATTTCTGTTGCTAGTCTGCTGTAGCAGGTACTAAATCTGACAATGCCTATGCCTATCCAACCTCAAGTCATAAGGTTTCAACTGTTGCAACTACAAAAAAAAAAAAAAAAAAAAAAAAAAAAAGGAAGAAGTGCTGGGGATTAGGCTATACAGGGTTAGGTTGCTGAACACAAGGGTGTCTGGCTGTGTTGCTGAACAGATATGCACACTGCTCAGAAGTCAAGGTAACACCATAGCTGAGGGGGCTAAAGACACGGGCTGCTGACACCCCCTATTCTGGAGCAACAAAGCTGTCAACCTTAGAGAGCCAAAGTCCTCTTAATTGGCAAAATTTATTGCTTGGAAGTCTCTGAACTGACTCCCAAGATGCTGCTCAGTTCCTGCCTTGCCTCAGTATCTCCTTCCTCTGTTGGAAAAGCAAATAAATATGGGCTGTCCAGTGGAGCTCTTTGTCCTTCCTCCTGAGAGAGTGAGCTCTGACCTTCCTGGATGCTCCAGAATTGATACTAGTGGTCTCTTTCATTTCAGCCATTTGCCATCTCAGTCAGTTTCTCCTCACTGGGACAGAACTCTGTACACCTGCGACTTAGATGAGAGGTTTATTCTGGCTCATGGCTACTGTCCGTGGTTGGCTGCCTTCCAGGCTGAAACAGCAGGCAAGGGGCTGGCGGAGGTCAGCAGCTCTTTGTATGGCAGCCAGGAAGCAGGGGAAGAAAGGAGGGACCAGGGAGGGGCATGTTCCCTTCCAGCTCACAGCTGCAGGGCCCACCTCTAAGCAGGCCCCGGCTCCCAACAGCACACCAGCAACTGAGCTCATTAGCAGAGGGGTTCTCTGACAAGCACAGCTTGTCTGTCATCCAGCCCCCTTCCTGAAATCCTGGCTCTGAGTGTGTACCCTACCAGGAAGTGACTGAGATGGTCACTACTTTGCACAGTGTCCTGAGGAAGCTTGTCTGAGGAGGTGGTATTTACGCAGATACTCACTAGACTAAAGGGAGAGACCACACTGGAGCACATGGGAAGGACACAGGGCCTCAGGTAGGTCAGCCCAATGCTTTCCACACAGAGCTGGGAGGCAGGAGGGAAAGGAGAGGGGGCAAAGTTACGCAGGGCTTCACTGCACATCCAGTGGCTTCAGCTTTTATTGTGGGTAGCTCTGAGCAATCTAAGGTATTTTTTAAAAGGACCTCTGTGGCTATGGTCTGGAAGGAAAACAGGACAGGAGGGCATGCACACAAGCTGTCAGCTCCAGAGGTGGTTAATGCCACCAGGGATCCAGATGGACACTGCCGGGGCCACATGATGACAAGGCAGTCTGAGGTACTACGAGGGACAAGAGTCAGGACTTAACTCCTGACTGGAGCCCTGTGTCCCATTAAAATGTTTTTATCCCTTAAATTAACTACTGGCCATATTTCTTTTTTCTTTCTTTCTTTCTTTCTTTCTTTCTTTCTTTCTTTCTTTCTTTCTTTCTTTCTTTCTGTTTTTGTATTTTAGTATAGGGCCTACAGGGTCTCACTACACAGATCAGACTCAGTGATTCTCCTGTTTTCAGCCTCCCAAGCACTGGGATTACAGGCGCACACCACCATGCCCAGCTTCAATCGCCATCTCAGCACGCCCTAGGGGCAGGGCCAGCACAGCACGCGGGGGATCGAACCCTAGTTGCTGTGCCTGCCTAAGCAGGCGCTTTAGTCTACTGGGCTGTCTGGCCGGCCCTCTGCCATATTTCTTCTCCTCTTCATCTTTCAGGTATCTCACAAAGACTCTGTAGAGCCACGCAGGTGCTGACCTCCGTGTCCCTCTACACAGATCAGTGTGTGTTAAAGGGGACAGAGTGGGCGCCTGGCAAATGCTGGCTGAATGAATCAAGCTGCACATGCTCTTGCCTGTGACCTGAGCCCCAGGAGTCACAGGCTCAGATGCTGGCTAACACTTTCTGCCTGTGGGCGTAATGTGGGCAGACACGGATGATGAGAAGGATACCTGCTTGGTGGAGGATGGAGTGGACAGTGTTCCGAAATGCACTTGACATGTGATTTGCTCCACACGGACTTAATACATTAAAATTTGTACCACATGGACTTATTACATAAAAACAAAGACTACACTAGAAGTTCCCAGTTCTCACCATCATCGGAAAAACATCTTCCAGAGTACTTTGAAAGTCCTCCTTGAGTCAGGGAAAACTGCACTTTCCCAGAGCAAGTTGTGAGTGAAACAAAATAACTGTCCATTATTTCAGAAAACACTAAGAGACTTGCTTATTCCTAGGGAGGTGGTATGTCTGCCCCCATCTTTGGGGCTGGCTGAGAGGCCACGGCACCCCACATTCCATGCTCACATCCAGCAGCAGCTGCAGATCGCTGGCTCAGAACAAACTTGTTTTCCTCCTAACGATACCCGCCTAGGATCTAAAATGTACTGCTCTCCCGGGCCCTCCCCAGGCCTTTCTGTTTTGACAGATCAGGGGCCAGCCCAGCGCCACTCCTGAGCCCTCCACGGGGGCATCTGGGAGGTGCTTCTGCACCGTAGTGGGTCTGGCAATACGGGGCCTTCTAACCTGTATACCATCGAAGACCCCAGAGAGCGGGATGAAGAATGCACATCTGTTCTATTCCTGTGTCTACTTCCTTTCCAACCAAAGGCCAGCTGCCCTGCTGCTGGCTGCCGAGTGCTACTAATAGATACACACAAACCTGGGGGAAACTGAGTCCTGCTGGGGGGATACAGCGGGCTCAGCCCCTGGTGTACAGGCACAGAGGAAGAGTTAAGAGAAACTCAGCACACTTTTTGTGGTGGCACAGAGTAGGCGGCACGCTGCAGCACACCCCAGGCATCCGCAGGCACCCCTCCCTGTACCCACCTGCTGCCAACACCACGGATGAGGCCCCTCAGCCTACAGTCTCATCACTGGGTTCATGGACTGAGCAAGGGTGTTGGTCTGTCCCAGGCGTGAGCGCTCAGACTTTCCGCTTTATAAGCATATAATAGCCCAGGAGCCCTGCACATCCAGGCCCTTCCTGGGGTAGCAGCCGGCAGGACTGTGACCCACAAGCCAGCAAGCAATTCCAAGCACACTCACAGCGAAGGCACCCCAGGGAAGCAAATCAGGTACTTCGTTTTGAATGCCACCCCCTGTGACTGCACCTCAAGAGGTAGGAGGAAAATTGCAAGATGCCACTTGCAGTCTATAAATTCGTACACAGCACATGCTTCTGAGTAGGATTCAATTTTCTGGGCAGATGGACTTAAACATACACAATCATACAACTTGTTCTGATTGTGTCTAGATGTCGCCCCAAAGCCTCATGCAGTCATGGGGTGGCTTCTAGAGTGTGTGACTGATTCATGGTCCAATGCTGGGACTACAGGTGGGAGTGCTACACTGCCCTGGGGCGGGTAACCTGGATACAGTGCAAGGAGGGAGAGGGGTTTGCTGTCAGCTGCTCCTCCCTTTGTGCTCTTGTTTTTTCTGCCTTCTGTTACCTTAAACTGCTGCCCCTGCGCCAGGACATCCTGCCTTGGAGCCAGCTGATTACGGACTGAAACCTCCATAAATGGTGAACTAAATAAACCTTTCCTTCCTTAATTTTGGGTGTTGGGTATTTTGTCTCAGCATTGAGAGAAAAGTAACGAAGACACAGCTCCTGGCTGTGTAGCTTTTGGAAGTTCGCTCTAAGCTTGTGAGTTGCCCTGACTTGAGACTCAGGGGAGAAGCCACAGATTTCCTTTCTGAAGGCTGGTGGGAGAGAAGCACAGTGATGTGTCTATAAAGGAGTCTCAGTGTGGCTTTTTTACTTCCTGAGACCAGGTCTCACAGAGTTGCCTGGCCTGGCCTTCGAGCTCACAGTCTTCTTGCCTCAGCCTCCTCAGGAGCTGGGACAAGGTGGCATATCATGAATATGAAGGTAGACTCTGTATCTAGGGCAGTAGAAGCCCAGCCTTAGTGGGTCTACCCTGCTTTGGAAGATGTTGGCATGTTCCCAAATACCAGCCTGCAGTATCTGTAGAGTGAGGCCACCAGACCCCTACTTCTCACCATAGTCTCTGAAACTCCCAGATTAGAAAAATCACCTTAGGCTCCATTTGCATTTTTGCATACATTGCTTTTCATGACTGCTGTACTTCCTAAATGTATCCCCTTCTGTTCATTTTACCACTCATCTTGTGATTGGTACAGTGATTCATTCTTAAACTCCTTAAAGGCAAGATATCCCTTTGAGGCCCAAAGTCACAAGTACTCTCCACTGGAAAGGTAAATACACCTTTCATTCTACAGATATTGTTTTGGGGTTCAAGGGGCCTCTGACCCACAACCACAGATCCCAGATTAGGAACCTCTATGCTAGTGTTTTGCACTTCAACAGTGTCTCCCCACGTTTGTCATCTACCTCAAGGATGACCTGGCAGATTGTCATCCCAGTCTTTCCAGGGGTAACTGAGGCTCAGAGCAGTGACCCACCTTGTGTGACTCAGGAAGTAAAGTGGGAGGCTTTACCCTGCGACACGTGACTGGCAGTGGCCACACAGAGAAGGTCTAGAGTGTCTGAGACACCGCGTGGAGCACAGCCTCAGCCGGGAGGGCGGCCTTACCCAAGGTGGATGGTCCGGATGTGTTTCTGGATACCTGCTGCAGTGCTCAGCACCTTGCCACAGTTCTTCCAGAGGCATTTGAACATCACCTTCATGGAGTTCTAGGACCAGGAGAGAAAGTGATGTTAAGATGAAAACGAGCCATTCAGTACGTGTCTTCTGCTACTCTACCTTGTTTTCCTTCATTAGAAAATCAGCAGCTCCTCCATGCTTGTGACTGCAACTCAGCCCACCATTCTTAGAACTTCCTGGGCTAGAGGTGCACACTGGTGACCTCACATATGTTCCCTAATTTTTTTTATGAGCATTGAACTCTGCTGGAGTTTTACAGGTCATCTCCATGAAGGTGGTCACAGTAGCTAATATTCACCAAGCACTTAAGTGTTTATCTCATTTAATTCTAAAAGGGGGATGCTTTTATTAATCTCCATCCTACAGATGTTTAGAAAGCACTGGGGCCACGGAGATAACTCAGTAGAATGAGCGCTTGCTTGGCAAGTGCAAGGTCCTGAGTTCAATTTCCGGTATCGCAAAAAAGGAAAAGAAAAAAAAAAAGCACCAGTAAAAAAGCATACAGGCAATGATGAGCTGGGTACTGGCAAAGGTAGAGGACACTCCTAGAGCCGCCCTTCCCACCAGTGCCCAAGGCTGTGTTTTTCAATGAGGGTCTCTCAGTGTCTTTCAAAGACAGATAAGTGCAGCATTTGCGAGTACTATGTCAGACTTCTCTCCCAAGTCCACAGTATTCTTATCTATAAAGAGCAATAACAGTACCTGCCTTGGGCGTGTACGAGGACCATGAGGTCACAAGCAAATCAGGCAGCAGGCACCAACAGGAATAGTCTTTTGACTAGTAGTAGCCACTGTGGTGCTATGATGGTTGTGCTTCCTGGGATGAGTCTAATGGGATGAGCTGTATCCAGGGAGCTTATTGGTCACTGGGGTGCCAGCTCTTTGCAGACATGTACCAGTTTCTTTTCTTCCCTGAACACAATCAGATCCCACTCACCAGCTACCCTCACCACCAAGAAGGGTTATGTGACTGAGCAAGGACCGATGAAACAGGGCTGAAGGGACACACAGTCCTTTGAGGTCTCATCCCAAACTACCTTCCAAATGCTACCCCAACCCAACCTGTTGGTGCAATGTCAAGGACACTAGGGGCTGCAGAAGCACTAGTTCAAATCTTCATCTTTTGTTTGCCATCAACTAATCTGGCAGTCTAGTGAAATCTATGGACCTCTTATCAGGGTAGTTTGGGTTTTTTTAATGTTTAAAATAAAATATAAAGGCTGGGTGTGGTGGTGCACGCCTGTAATCCCATCACTTGGGAGGCTGAGGCAGGAGTATTACTTCAAATTTGAAGCCAGCTTGGACTACAAAGTGAGTTGAAGGCCAACTTGAACTGCATAATGGAAACCTGTCTTAAAAAAACAAAAAAATAAAATAGAATTAAAAGTATATTGAGGGGTTACAAGGAAAGCCAGTATTTTGGCCCTAGCCCTTCAAGGTCAGTGAGGACTCCAGACATAAGAGAAGCTGTTCTGTGACATCCTGTAACTCTGTGGTGTCCTAAATTTTCTGATCGAGATTATGGGGCCACAGAGGAAAGTGATCGACGATGTGTAGTGTGCCTAAGGAGAGTCACATGGAAAGAAAACATTCTCTCAGGCTTTCACAGAGAGCAAGCTTGTCAAGCAATGGCCGTGACTCATCCAGATGGCTGACACTGACAAAAGATCTACAAGGTGCTGTACATGGTTCCATGGTAAATCCTGAGGGGATCCGACTGACCTAGTCAGATACAAAAGTTGTATTTTTAGTTATATAGGTCTAGCTTTAACTTGGTCTTAACCATCCAGCAGAAAGGTATAACCACAAGGTATAAAAAGTAAAGCCATATTAATATGCTGAGCTATAAAAGGATCGGGTCAAGGACTTCTGACAATTGCCAGTTCTGCTGATAACACACTATTATTTCAGGCTATTGGACTATGTCGGGTTATTTTGCTGAATTCAAGTACCTACAATATTTGAACTGGCATCAAGTATGAAAAGGTCCTTTACAGACTTCTCCTAATACAGCTTCTCCAGCAGCAATGGAGCACTCATCTCTGACAAAACCAAACCAAAAAGGGGATATAAATAAAGGACCATTTACAATTGACTTTATATTACTACTTGTCTTTTACACACACACACACACACACACACACACACACACACACACAAAATATGTATAACTTGACATAAGATTGATACTGTTTCGTAGAAATCTTCCATGGCCTTTTAAATGGGTTCATCTAATATATTTTACATAGTCCTGCATAACTATCATTTTGAGAGCTCTTTATTCTTTTT
This sequence comes from Octodon degus, assembly GCF_000260255.1. Classification (NCBI taxonomy): domain Eukaryota; kingdom Metazoa; phylum Chordata; class Mammalia; order Rodentia; family Octodontidae; genus Octodon; species Octodon degus. The sequence continues at coordinate 2,915,185 of NW_004524690.1, forward strand.
TTTGTGGTTTCTTTATTTTTATTTTATTTTATTTTTTTCCATAATTTTATTGAGAAATAAATAGCAATGAGACAGTTTCAAATCAAATTGGTAGGACAGTTCCAATAATTAACACATTGCATACTGCCTTCCTAGTGGTTATTTGTTGTATAAGATGCAGACATGATATTTTATTTACAAACACTATTAGAACAAATCCCTCTATTCCTTGAATTAAGAGAATGTAGCTATATATCTATCCTAACCATTTTGAATACACAGATGCAAAATGATCATTCATCTATATCCCCTTTTTTTGTTTAGTTCCATCATTTAAATATCATAGGTATATGAACTCAGCAAAATATTCCAAAATAGTCCAGTAGTCCATAATAGTAATGGGTCTTCCACTTGACTGGCAATGTCAGAAGTTGTTGACTTGAGTCCCCTACAGCTCAACATAACAGCATGGCTTTATTTCTTGTACTTCATTTTTATACTTTTCTGCTGGATGGTTAAGACCAAGATAAAGCAAGACCTATGTAACAAGTAGTGAACTCTTTATTCTTTATCCAGGACTCTATAGAATTTCTCTTGCTTTCTGAATTATGCTCTTTGTTATTTCCTATATGCTACGTCTGGAGGTATTATAATATTTTGAGTTTGTATAACTGGAAAATATTTTACTTTTAGTTTTCAAAGGTATGTTTGCCAAGTATAAAATTCAAAGAGGACAGACCATTTTTTTCCTTTCAGTCCTTTAAATTAATTAGTCTAGTTTCTCACACACTTAGTCTTTTTTTCCCCTTTTTTTCTAATGTACAATAAGATGCTATTTAATTTTGTTCTCCCATAGCTAATATTTTTAATGTATATGCTTTAATGATTTTTTTCTTTACAACAAATTTTGGACAATTTCATATTTGTGTATCTTGGTATGATTTTATTCAAATTTCTTGTGCAAAAGATTCATTATTCTTGGAAATGTGGTGTTATAAGTTCAACTAAATTCAGAAATTTTAAATCTTTAAATATTTATTGCCTACCACTTTCTACTTTGAGAATCCTAATTATATGAATATAAGTTTCTTGATTTTGGCACAGAGTGAACTATTATACAACTAATCTGTCAATTCATTCTTCATTTTTGTTTTGGACAATTTTTATTGTTACATTTAAGGAAATGAAATTCTGGTGGGAACAGGGCATTGTGTATAGCAGGTGCTTCGAGTTGAGACCGAAGGGCTGGACAAGAAACCAGCCGTGCTAAGAGCTAGCTTGCTAAGCCTGGAAGACAGGCAAGAGTGTGGCACACAGGGGAAGAGGCAGGAAGACAGACACTTAGAGGGACTCATCTGTGTGAGATGAGGCAAGGCCACACTATGCAGCGCCTTGTAGGACAAGGTAAACAATTTGGATCTTATTCTAAAAGCAAACTTAATGGGACTGGAATTGTGGTGGACACCTATAATCCTAGCATTCTGGGAGGCTGAGGCAAGATGACCACAAGTTCAAGCCCACCTGGGCCTGAAATTTAATAGCTTAATACGAACGTGTCTCAAGGGGAAAAAAACAAGACTAGAAATGTAGCTCAGTGCCAAGGCCCTGGCTTCAACCATAGCACTCCACCTTCCGTGAAGCAGAAAAGGTACTACAGAAGCAGAGTGACATTTAAAATTCAAGTTTAAAAAATATTAGTCATTTCTGGGGGAGACAGCAAGTTTTGTTGCCATTGTGGATGCTATTGCAGGTCACAGTGCGGGATGGCTCAGAATATCTGGGCCACAAGTAGGCGGTGCACACACAAAGACAGTGTGCAGGCAGGGCCCGCAGTCTCTGCTGCTAGGCTGAACACGAACATCAAGGGGATACACTAAAGATGACTTCTAGGCTTTATGCTGGAACACATGGGTGAATTATGACTGTTTGCAGAATATTAATTTTGAGGTTCCTATCACATATGGAAAGGAGGTGGCAAGCAGGAGGCTGGACATGTGAGCCTGGGCCTCAGGAATGTCCGGGTAGGAGAGCTGTTCTGGAGGGCGCATCTGGGCCCCATTGAGGGAAATGCAGTGGAGATGAGCAGCGTCCAGGACACTGCGACACCCAGTGTTTCAGGCTGGAGCCCGAGACGCACAAGGAACAGGGCAGCAGCTAGGACGCGTGGGTGGAAGACAGTGAAGGATGATGAGATTCATGAAGGAAGATGAGATTCACAGTGCTGACCTCCGTGGGAGGGAGTGTCCCCGGGATTCGGCAAATGGAGGCTACTGATCAACAGTCCACGAACAGCAGGATTAGTAGTGAGGCAGGAACGGATATCAGGCCTGAGCAGTAAGTGAGATTTTAAGGTCAGAGAGAGTAGACATTTGCAAGAAGTTTTGCTGGCCTCTGAGCAGCCAAGAGAAAGCTCATGGGTGTGGGCTGACTGCAAGGTGAGGCCTGCCCAAGATGCTGTGAGCACCTACAGCAGGCGCAGGGCTGCCTCAGATGGGAGGGACAGTGCCAAGCGGTCAAAGCAGGGAAACCCGATGGCGGATGTGCATGCAGTCAGTGTGCCAGCTTGTACAGGGGAAAAAAAAAGAAAAAGGCATTCTCTGTTTCCAGGGTCTCAGTGAGGGAAGAAACAAGGAGATGGCGGAGGGCAGGGAGGGAGGCTGTGTATGACACTGAGGAGACTAGAGGGAGATGAAAGTCACCTAATGAGGGTGGGAAAGGAATGGGCAAGACATATATTCCCATATTCATGGTGAGAAAGAAGATTCTGGAAAGTCTGGAGCCTCATCCAGTGCCATTCAATGCTCCTTACTAGCGAGGCAGACAATGGCTTTATAATTAATATCATGTTATTACATAAAATATAAAGCCTGGTTTCTTCTACATCCTAGGGACTTTTTTTAAAGGCCTCAAATTGCTGTTCTAGGAAATGATAATCAGTGGTAGTTTTCTGCCAAAACACATCTTATTTGTAAGACTGCTTGTGTGTGGTCTTTGTAATATGTCAAGCATTTGTTTTTAAAAGTGATAAGCAGTAAAGATTAGCCATGATTATAGAAAAACAAGTGTTATTGGCATAACTCTGCATCACTCATTCATTCAAGTAAAAGTATCAGAAGCCTACAACACGAGGAAGTTGACCAGCATTTTTTCTGTAATCAGTGAACTACAGATACACCCTGTGTTCTTCTCCAAGACCGCTGGAACTGGGATAGGCATCAACTACACACACACCTTCTTTGGGTTCCCTGCTAGGACCTCCAAAAACCATGTGCTGGCTAAAGAAGATTAAGTACTGGATACAAAGAATTATTATGAGCTGGAGCTTTGATTCTTTTCCTTTGGCTGAGCTTGCAAGAAGTGTGCTGGGGGCAGATAAAGTGTTTTAGCATAGGAAGCGCTGGTCTGTTGCCCAACCCTCTACTCAGTGTTTAAGAGTACCCTGCTCAATGTGTTTCCGTCGTGTCCAACCTCAGGAAGCTGTGCAGGAGCCTGCACAGAGGAGACACGTGTGACATCCTCATTTACTTAGCATTTTGTGAAGTTTATCTTGTAAATGATTTATGTTTGAAGAACATCTGCCAAAAGGTTACTGATCGGAAGAATTTAAAATCTCTCAACACACTGAACACTGCTCGCCTTCCCTGGCTGAAAACGAATTCTGGGCAGTTTACGCTGACGTCCTACATGTTGAGGACTGGTTGCACACAGCCTCCTTTAAATACAGTGGATTTCCTTTCTAACCTCCTATTGCCTGCCCTGCCGGCTACACGAGGAAAGTTTAAGTCCACCCAAAGAGAATGGAAAATGTATTACAGAAAGAGCCTTACTGTTTAACTTCTAATTATTTGTGCCATTCACACAGCACTGCACTCCAGAGCTACAGTGAGAACAAGCGCCTGTCGATTTGCAAAGCTGATGCAAATGTGCACCCAGAAACTTAAGTACACAGAGCTCAAAGACTATTAGCAGTTCTGGGGGAGGAAGTACCCCCAGATCCTCCCCAGAGGGGCAGCTCTGCTTTCACCCCTACTTCTTCCTTTTGAACAATGCCCCTCACATTTATTATCCCCAGAAGCCTTCATCTCACATTTATTTAGTATCTGTCATCTCTAAATCTAGGGGAAGAACAGACTAAAAACTTCAGAACTGGTTGTAACTCTGACCCAATTCCATTTTTTAGGGCTATCCCTAAAATAATTCCAAATGCCTCCATACACATACTGCCAAAAGAGGTACATAGACTTCAGCAGCTTGCTGTGCTAATAAACGTCTGCAAGCTGATGGTCACCGCTTTGAACACCTCTTATAACCGAAGAGACCAAAGATAACTAGCATTCATCTCATGATGCCTCAACAAATTTCATACAAAAATATTTATACAAGTCTCTCCATGGGAGGGGGAGAGAGGGATGACAGGAGGAGTAGGGGAGGAAGGGGAAAAGAGGGAGAGAGGGAGAGGAGGAAGAGAGGGAGAGAAGGAGGAAGGGGGAGGGAGAGGGAAGGAGACTCATCACACTGATTTTAGTCTTCAGGAAAACAAGAAATAGCCTTAATTGACAGTGGGGGTGTGGGTTGGCTAAATGACTTTTGGGCAATCTTAATGAAGTTGTACAGAAAGCTTCTTGGATGTAAAAAGTTCTCACCTACTAAGGGAAATGCTGGTCTACTGGATCGGACCCTAGAGGGCACTCTGCTCTCTGCTGCACCCTGCTCTCTGCTGCACCCTGCTCAGGGCCCTGGAAGTGGATCTTGCTGCCCTGCAGCAGTGGGCCCTCTGCCCAGTTTCTTAGGGTGTGTCCCACGGGAAGCATGGTGCGGGCCAACACCTGGAGAACAGGAGGGCTCAGGTTCATCCTGCCTCCCTCTGCCCAGCATGGCTGGGAGGTGGCGCCCTCTCTTCCAGAACCTACCACTGCTTTCCTCCAGCTGAATTTCGAGATGTCTTATAACTCTCTGGGCTCTGGAACCTCTCAGCTGGTGGCTAGGCGTGGTCAGGGCCCATTATCCCGAGGCATTGCACCCACTGCACCACGTCACAGCTCTCGCTACGTGTTCCACTTGAGTGTGCCAGGATTTAACTTATATGTGGAAGGCAGGTTAGAGAAGAGCACGAATTGCTACTATTGTTTCAGAGGAGAGCACGCAGGCTGGTATGGCTGTAGACAATTATTATTTCAAAATAAATTATTTTGGAGGAAGAGAAATAAAGAATAAAATAAAATGAGGAACTATGAAGACAACAATATGCAATGTATTAATTATTGTAACTGTCCTACTAAACTGTTTCATTGCTACTTTTTTCTCATTAAAAATATAT
>NW_004524690.1:2920580-2947155 GCF_000260255.1 Octodon degus
TCACTACTAGATTGGACTCATAGTGATCCGCCTGTTTACAGCCTCCCAAGAGCTGGGATTACAGGCACGCGCCACCATGCCCAGTCTCAATTGACATCTCAGCATGCCCCGGGTACGAGGCCAGCACGGCAGGCCCAGGGATTGAACCCTGGCTCCTGGGCCTGCTTGCAGGCACTTTAATCTATCGAGCTATTTGGTGAGCCCTAAAAATTAAAAAAAAGAAAAAAAGAAAATGAGGCAACATTGGGCAGGAGCATCTTATTTTTATGTTAACTTCTGATTTAAAAACTGTCACCATAACAAGTCACCTGTCTATAGACAGAGGGTTGGTTTCAGCTGAGTGTGGGGAAAAATGGTGTTAAGACATTTTTTTTTTTTTTTTTTTTTTTTAACAAATACTGACTTGAATAATAGTTGACTACAGGGTGTGCTAAAATGATATGACGAATGTTTAAAATTACTACAGCAAAAGACCCATCACTAATTCTCATTGAAGTACTGCTCCCTCTCACTTTGAACACGCTTATCCCATCATTTCTGTCACTCTCTGAGTGGTTCTAGAAATTCTTTTTGTGTTTTCAGTGGTGCTCCCTCCATGTCCTAAATTGATGCCAAATATTCATCTTTTGTGGTCATCTTGACTTTGTGGAAGAAGCTGAGGCCACACGGCGCCGGGCCTGGCCAGGAAGGTGGATGAGACCCAGTGTAACGCATGTAACTGATGAACACTGCCAGAAGCCTTTTAGATCAATTCAGGATACCACTGAGGCCACCAGAGAAGATGCTTATGACAGAGGACGGTCAGAGCTGCTTCAGAGAGTGGCAAGAACAGTGATCTACATGTGGGAAGCTATGGGGAGTATTTTTAGGGGATTAATGACAGTGTGTCTTTCCTTGTAATAAATAAATATTCATAACAGATACTGATCATGCCTTGTGATGGGGAAGAGCACAGTATACTAGTGCAATTATCTGGACTTGAATGAAACCAAGTGGTTTCTTATCACATAAGTGAGGCTGTTCTTCCATCAAGACGTAAGTTCCTCAAATGGTAGCCAAGTAGTTTTCAAAGTTCTTTCACTACACCCAGCTGAAACCAACCCTCTGTCTACAGACAGGCAACTTGTTGTTGTACTGCACTGACCATGGCAGGAGAGGAACTGCAAAAATAGCTAAGCAAACAAGGCCAAGATTGGTGCGCAGGTCCAAGCTCATCCAAGGAAGCCAAAGCAAGCAAAGCTGCTGGCAGAATCTCAGGGGCCAAGTATGAACGGCCCATCTGTGCTCCAAGCCTGGCTTGTCCTCATAGCTCCAACAGATGTTCTCAAAGCTGGAATGTCCACAAACACAGGGAGCAACAGCTGAAAATTCAGCCCTAATGGAAAGCTGAACACCAAGCCAACATCAGCCCAAGTCGAGCAGAATGGCTCTCTTCATGCAAAGCAGCTGAGAAGACAGAGGAAGGGTAGAGGGGTCAACAGTGGGAGCCTCTATGTGCCTGGTCTATGCCAGAAGCATTTCCATTAACATCCACAACCCTGAGGAGCTGCAACTGTAGCAACCGCACACAGATTCCTGGAGACTTGCACATGCCCAATGGGCGAGGCACAGGAGCTGGCCGACCAGCTGCTTGGAATGCCCCAAGTCTGTTGCCGTGGCCATTACAGTTATGGGGAAGTTCCTAGAGAGTTCTTAGCTTGCAGCACTGAGGTTGTCTTATAGGTTGGGTGATCCTATAAAATAAGATCTTTGAACAACATCTCTTTGATGTTTTGGTTGGTTCTTCTACTGGTCAGTCAGCCTCAGTCCTAATTTTAAATGGTTTCATGCTTGGAATATATGGGTAGCTTCTACTCTCCTAACCAAATCCAGACTGAGACACAGGACCAACAAGACAACCGCTGAAGATCCACAAGGAGACTCATGGTTTGATTTGAAGTATCCTTTGGCATGCTCAGGCATCAGCCCAATTACTGCTCCAGCTCCTATTCCAGAAGCTATATGAACATCATTTTACCATACAAGCAGCCTGGGGTTAGTATCAGACTGTTGTTCTGAAGCAGCTGAGAGCTCCAGGCATATATTTTTAACATGAAATCAGACTCTGTGTGTGTGTGTGAGTGTGTGTGCTTGCACGTGCGTGTATGTTGGCACGAAGGGTGGCTGCTTCTATATCTAAGTTTCTGCAGAGTGGACCAGCATCCCTAAGGGATGGAGAGGCTCCAGTTATTGTGGATATTACACATGCTTCTGACCCACGTGGCAGAATCTCCGATGGCGCCTTCATGGTCTAGAGTTCCACGCAGACCCTTAGCAGGTACCAAAAGACTGACAAATATACTGTGGGACCTAAAAGTTAGCAATGACCTAGAGGGTTTCAGTTCTCTCCTCGGTGGGAAACCAGCCTTATACATGTCACCTCACCTCTGCGGGCTTTTTCTTTTGCTTGTAAAATGAAAGAAGTAAATGGGATGAGTAGTTTTGGATTGTCAAGGTGTGTGAAGTTAATGCAAGTAAAGAGTGAATTCAAATTCACTCCTGATTGATGCTGTGGCAAGGAGTCAAAATGGTGAAAAAAGAGTTCTATGAACGGAACAGCACAGAATACATCTTCGCATCTGGCTTATTTCCCGCACTGTGTAATGCTTGTTAGATCGTTCACTGGCTTCCATATCCACAGTTTGTTCCTTCTTATTGTAGAATAGCGCTCTACTGTCTGAATACACTACCGTTTACCTATCCATGCCTGCTGATGCTCATTTTGGGTGTTTCCAGTTTGGTGTGATAATGAACAAAGCTGCTATGAACGTTTTGTCTACGATCTTTCTTGTGGACATGTGTTTTCTTATCTCTTAGGTAAATACATACCCAAAAGTGGCATTGCTGGGTCATAATGTAAGTGTATGTTTAACTCGAAGAAACCGTCAAGCTGTTTTACAAAGCAGTCATCCCATTTTACATTTCCACCAGCAATGAATGAGAATTATTGCTGCCAACACTTGGCATTGCATACCCCAAACATACACACTGCATGATTGCATTTTCTTGAAGTCCTTAAACCGGCAACAGTAACCTATAGTGATGGAAGTCAGATAAGTTGATAGTCGGAGGTATACCTGACTGTCAAGAGGCATGGAGAGTGGTGGTTATTTAGGAAGACATCAGTCAAAACTCACTGAACTGTATGCTAAAGATGGGTTCATTTTATATCGTAAAAATTATGCCTAAAGAAGATCGATTTAAAACGCCTGCTGTAACAAAGAATGGATCCCTGAATACTGGGAATCCCTAGTTGTTCTGTATTTTTTCAATCCATTGACTCTAGACATACATCTCTTCTTGGGGATATCTGTTTATTTCCTGATGAATCTTGGTGGTCCTTTAATGTGGGAAGGTTGAGACTGGACTTGATGATGTCGGAAATTCTTGAAACTCCAACGCCCCAATCCCACATAATGCATGGCTGGTTATTCTAAAACCTGGTCACCACAGTGCCTAGGTCTCTCTCCTCCTTCAACTGTGGTCTTCATGAGGCCAGTCAGCTCCCACGACCTGGCTGACGATGCTGCCATCCCAGAGAAATCGCAATTGACCCAGAGCTGCTCTCCCGAGCTCCGTCCTCCCAGCAGCTTGACAGCTGGTTTACTTCTGGAGCAGCGACCCTTGAAGGAGGCACTGTTTGCTCAAAATTAGCAGGTTAGGAATTAGTGCAGTGGAAACACTGGCAACATACTTGCTCACAAGGGCTTTATGGGTTTGCTTTCTTTTTGTAGCAGTCATTCATAATTCAAAGTCCCTGCTTTTTGGTTTCCTGAGATTGAAAATGTTGAGAGCAGCAGATGATAACTCCACTGTCAACACTGTGCAGCTATTACTAAAGCACCATGTGTTAACCCAGTGCGTCCTGCTCCAACTGGAGATTCGCCCCAGTACACAGGTAGACTTGTTCATGGTCACATCACCTGGGAAGTAGGTTAGACCCAGGAAGGCTGGTGATGCTAACACTCTGAGAGTCTCAAGCAAGGTGTCCTTGTGTATCCACAACTCCTGCCTCCAAGGCTGTTGCCCTCACTCAGTGCATGTTAGGGGTCCTCCTCGATGAACCTTACAGGGCTGCAGGTGGCTCGATCTTCTGGGTAATGCAGGAGCAGGATGGATCCTGCCACTCCACCAGGAAAGGCAAATGTAGTCATAGTGGCTGACTTCTATGGCTCTTCCCTTGTCCTCTTTCCTAATGCTCACAGCAGCCCCACTGACACAATGCCAGGATTCTGCACAGTGTACAGTGACAAAACTGAGACCAAGAGGTCAGGTACCTTTCTAAAGGTCACATGAATACTGAAGCTGGCATGCCAATGTCACAGTGCACAGAACCTGGAATCTAACAGAATCGGAAATCTGGCATGCAAAAGAACATGTAATTACTCATCAGCACTTTTGGTGTTCTAGGGGTCTTGTGGAATCCACAGTTAACTCTTGTCCTTCCATAACATTTGTTTTCTCGCTGAGCAGCCCAGAGTGGCCATATTTGGGGCCACTGCATCACCTAGTGGTCATGATGGGAACTGCGCCTCCCCAAGTCCAGATTCCTAGCTCAGGCTGAGTAGAGCTACACCAAAGTTCTCGCTGCCGTCAGTCCTCTGGAATCACTCTGGAAAAGAGCCGGCCTTGACACACGGGGCTGCCTGACCGTGGTGCCAGGACAGAGCAGTTTTCAGTGCCCCTCACGCATTCTCACCTGCCCAGGCTGCAGGCCTATCCTGGGAGGAGCGAAAGCTTTAGCTCTCTCCACTTCAGCTCCCAAGCAGCAGCCCAATCTCTACCCTCAGGTCTTAGCTGAGCTTTCTGCACCCCGCTCCCAGCTTGCCATGTAATGTTGACTGCGGCTGTGTCTGATTATTTCTCCTCCACGTATGCTCCTCTGTGGACAGAAGGAAACGTGGACTCCTTGAATTAATTTGTTTTTTAAAGTTTCATCTTTGTTATTCGAGCTGAGCCAGTGTTATTCATGCCACACCACAAGCTGCGCGACCTTGGACAATTCCTGTAACTTCAACGATGCTCCTCTGGAAAACAGGACGAAGGTATCCAAAGGTTTGGGATGATGAAACGACACACTGCATTCAAACACTGCAACTAATACATGTGAATACAGTGATTATCAGGAAATAGCTCTTCCTCACATCCACATTAGAGGGGGTGCCTTGTTTACAAGACACAGCTCACTCTTGACTTCTTTGCACAAGTGGAACACAGATCTCTAGAAGATGTAGTGGCGCGTATTCATTTGGGGGGAGAGGGAGAAGAGATTAGCTTAATCTTAGTGGATTAAGATTTGCAGTTTGGACAAACATGATCTGGAAAGTTCTCAGTCTCCATATGACATAACTCCAGCTTCCATAACCAAGAGTCACACTCAGACACACAGAAGGCTCTGTCTACTTTGTTCAGAAGTCCCAAAATAGCTGTTAACAGGTCATCACAGTGTAGTACCTATGATCACACTGACTCTTCATGATTGTCCTGAGAGGTGTGGGAACACCTGCTTGCCTCTTCTGCCCAGGAAGAGGCTGATGGTCAAGAGGTGAGGTCACCTTCTCCCTCTCCCTGTCCTCTCCTCTCCTCTCCCCTCTCCCTCTCTTCTCTTCCTTTCCATACTGGGCACTGAACTAGGACCTTCAAATTGTACTCCACTGCCAGCTCTTTTGTTTTGTTTTGTTTTTTTCTCTTCTAAAAATTTGGATACAGGGTCTCACTAACTTGCCAAAGGGCTGGGGAGATAGCTCACTAGAATAAGTGCTTGCCTGGCAAGTGCAAAGGCCTGAGTTCAAACCCCAGTTTCCCCAAAAAAAAAAAAAAGTTGCTAAGTTGCCCAGGCTGAACTCAAACTTGCAACTCTGCTGCCTCAGTTGCCTACAGTACTGTGCTTACAGGCGTCCACTTCTACACCTGGCTATGCCATGATTTTCTCAGGTCTGGAGGGTAGCAGAGTTGAGTTTAGAATGTGGATCTCAAAATTTCTGATCAGGGCACCTTAATTTATCATATATTGTATTATCTCCTAGAACAAAAGGCTTCTAAACCTTTTTCATAGTAAGCCTCCATGCTAGACAGTGCTAGATTGTTTAGCTGAATTCAAATACATCTATAGTAGTTAGATGCCAATAGAATATCCACCTCTGACAAGACAAAAAAAAAGGGATACAAAGGAAAGATCACTTTGTATTTATATATACAAAAAGGAAAGGTCGCTTTGTATTTATATATACAAAATAGTTAGGATAAATATATAGCTACTTTTACTTAATTCAATGAGAAGAAATAGGTGTACTAATAGTGTTTGGACAGGAAATCCTGTCTGCTTCTTGTACTATGGATAACCACTAAGGAGATAACAATGTACAATGTATTGATTATCGAAAATGTCCAATTAATCAGCTTTGAAAAAAAAGGAAAAAAACACGTTTTTCAGAGAATGTACGTTGATATAAATATACAGCTGAAATGAAAATATCAAGAAACAATACTCACCCTTAAGTGCATTCTATTCTGTCCTACTAATCAAATAGTGCTGTTCATTAAATTGATTCATAATCCAATAGTGGATTAAGATTTGCAGTTTGGAAGAACATGATCTAGAAAGTTCCCAGTCTCCATATGACACGCCACCATTAGAGTTAACCTGGTTTGAAATGGCTACCTCGCATCTAAGGGAATAGCTATGAAAATAAGATGAACTCAGAAAGTTCCACCACCTGGAGAATATCCTCTAGTGCGGCACAATAACTCTTGCAAATCTTTTAGCACATGATTTTAAATCTCTTAAATAAGTGCATTATAGTTACTGTGTTCTGCCCCGTCCGAAAGGCTACCCACTCCCTGCACAATTAGGATAGTTGCTTTACACACCAAGCTCTACCACCCCAATTTCATCACTTACAGAAGTCAGCTATTCCTCATTCTCAGGGCATTGAGCGTTTTGTCTGGTACGTGCTCAAGAAGTACTGGCTTACTTGATAAAAAAAAAGTAGCAGCAGTCCTACTTTTTTGTTATTTCCCTTATTCAGAGCATTTTAAGTTCAAAGAACCAAAGCAACAACTTAATGTGTACAAGACCTGTGGGACACAAGTCGGTGGCTCTGTGCGTCAGCCTACCAGGGCCACCCTGGGGATGTGCAGGTCATGAAGAAAGGAGGCTGTGCAGGGCTCTAACTCATTCATTCACACCTACTCTCCAGCATCTTGCTGAGCCTGTCCCTTCACCTGAGGCCATTTTACAGCAAGCTTTTTTCTTTTCCTTTGGTGAGCAATTCCCTAACGTTCCTGTAGCCTGAAGACCTTCGGTATGAGTCTGAACCAATATGACCCAACCTCAATAAAAACTATAAGCACTGGTTCAGGATCCCACCTTGAAAGCTCTGGTGCCTCACTGTGCTGTGTGTCCTTGCCACGCTGCCAGGCTCACAAGGAGGCTGAGGGCCACACACTCATACAGCCCCAAGAGAAGCTAGGCAGCGGGAAGCAGCAGATGAGACTTCAGGTCCAAGGCGCTGGCCTGCTTTAGGCACGCACTCATCAAGGGCCAGCGCCCTTCCTGACTGGTCAGGAGAGGTCCAGGGCTGCAGGACCCACAGGATGTCAGGGCAATGCCAGTCTTGCAGGATGGACTGATTGGTGGCAAACAGCAACTCTTCAGCTGCCTTGGGCTGGCTGGGAGGCTGTGCTAACATCCTTTTGTCCAGGTAAGAATGCACTGGCCATTGCAGGAACAACCCTAAGGATGCCTGCAGCACCTCTGCTGTGGCACGTGCTGAGCGGTGCTCAGAGCTGCAAGAGGGAAGAGGCTGGACCAAGGCCACGTCTTCGCCTCTCTGAAACAAACCAGGGCAGAAAAGGGCTGCGCCGCACCGCAGTCCTCAAGGGCTTTGCTCTGGATATTTGTGAACAGACACAAATAGTGATGCCACCAATACAAAATTTAAGAGCCAATGTATTATGTACAATTTCATATTTATGTGATGATTTAAAAATGCCAATTTGCCATCTAGATTTAGTGGTAGCGTTGTTTTGTGACAGGAGGAAGAAATGCTCTTTACAAACTGCAAGTGAGGACAATAAACTACCTGAAGACGAAGGAAATAGCTCAAGCTTGAGGTTCAGGAAAATCTGGGTTTAGGTGGCAGGGCCAGTTAAATGTGGGACACACTTCCCTTACAGGACTGCTGTCAGGACTGAATAAAGTGTAATCAGTGAACTTTTAAAAGAGACCAATTCACTCTTCCTTTGCAATATTTAATTCTCTGTATGTAAGTATATACTTATGTGTACTTGTCATCTTTCAGGTATACCTCATAGTTGGCTGTATAAAAACAAGAGACAAAATACTCTTCGCAACAACCTTTCAGAGCTGGTTGAAGTAGAAATGAGAAGATGTACATTAAAGATACTAAAAAATGAAGTGCCACTGGTAAGGCGAAGATGGATCGTTTATAACTGGGGATGGGACATGTGTAGTGATGGGAGATAAGGTACGTCAGTTATTTTAATTATTTTATACCTCTGATCCAGACAATTTGGAAACTTCCACGATGATTACGGGGAGACGCAGGTTGCGTCTGTTCCTGCAGCAGCGCGGGCGCACACTCACCTTCCGTTTCCTGGGAATCGGCTCGTCGAAGAGCAGGTTGCCAGCCTCGGCCTCATCGATGCCGTCGTCCGGCTGTGCGGGGCTGCGGAAGGGCTTGAAGCTGTCGGCCGACAGCGGCGGCGATGGCGTGGACGGGTTGGACTGGTCGCTGGGCGCGCTCCAGCTCCAGTAGCCGCTGCTGCTCGTGCTGGACGGCACGCAGCCCGCCTCCTTCCACGACCCGCTGAGGCCCTCTGCGAGGAGCAGGACAGGCAGTGTCAGGGCCCGGGAGGGCAGCCCCTGCCCCGGCTCAGGGTGGGCAACGCTGACTAGGTGTGAGCATTTCTGTCCCATCCACGCGTCCCTCCCCAGTCACGGTACAGAGTAAGCGCTTGTCCTTTTAGCCACGCGATCAGGGTAAGAGGCTCCGACGTGCTCGGCTGTGTGAGTGCGGCTCCTGGGAGGAGGGAGGACTAAGGAACCAAGTACTGCATGTGGATCTTCTCGCTCACGAAGTTTGGGGAGCGCTGCGTTTCTGGCTGCAGTGTTTTGGAGAGGGCTATTATTATTTGCAGTCTTCTCCCAAATGATTTGGTGAATCATGTGTTCACCCTCCTAATCCCAACTTCAACTTTTTAAAAATAGGAACTACTTGTAGGAGCCTGATTTTTTTTTTTTTGGGGGGGGGATATGTGTATACAAAGTTAAGAATTTAAGACCCTAAGAGAAATACTAATTTCTGGATCATTATCTAAAGTCATTTTCCAAGCTGCTTATAGCAACTAAGGGAACCTCCAACCTATGTTTCTTCCTAGCCCTGCTCCTTCATACTGGGACAACCTCCTTCTCCAGAGAGAGAGCCACGGCACACCCCCTTCACCCAGGAGGACCCTGAAGCGCAGAAGTTACATGTCCTGCTAGGTGACTCCCAAGTGACCCACACAGGGACCCTGCAATGGGAACTTCTACAGGCTTTGACAAAGCTGAGATCGGTTAGGAATTTATTGGTAATAATTACTGATAAGACTGGTGTTCCGTTGTACCTTTCTACTTGTGGTAGAAAACACTACGGGAAATGTTTGCTAATGTGGAGAGATTCTTCCCAGTTAGAAGGTCTTGGGGGGAAGTAGCTTTTAATCACTGAAGATCTGCTTTACCTTTCAAGATGCCCACATTTAATTAGCATTTGTATAAATTCAACTTTCCTCCTGGATAATTTCTCCTCCATATTTATGTGCATTCGGAATATATTAAAACCCTATTCTAACTACAAGGAAGAAAAAAGTCCCAAAATACCTCATTAAAAAAATACTGTCAATGTCTGTGTAATTAATAATGAAGTGAAGACTAGCATTCCTGGGGAAATTTTCTAACTACCTTCCCTGAGTACAGATTTCCAGTATACTCCTCAATTATGTGAAACAAAAGTTTAAAGGTGTGAAGTTTTAGATTGAATCAGGTGAAATTACCCGTCTCATCACAGCAAGCTTCCTGTCAGAATCAAATGGCTGTTGACGCAGGCTCACTCCCTACAGCGTCAGCACAGCCAAATGCGCGGCTTGTTCCCTCCAGCCTGCAGACCCCTACCCAGAGGAGCGGAGCCACCTCTCAGAAACAAGAAAGCACTGTCGGTACCACAGGACCTCCAGCCAGCCCTACAGAAGGCTGGAAGGCTGGGGAGATGTTCCCTGTTGTGCAAACCTCACCCAGCAGGCACGGGGTGTTTATAAACAACCCTCAGCCTGTGGCTGTACGGTAAAATCCAATGTGTGGTGCTAGATGGGGGATCACGTCTTCTAGGAGGAAATGAATGTACTGCGAGAATCCTTAATACAGTGTGGTTTCAGCACTTCCCTGCAATGTCAAAAGTGAATTTGTTTAGCAATTTGTGAATGATATTTCTTGGAACATGATTTACTCTGAAGGATAAAGTGATTGAAAATGAGTTTTTCAGAAAAAAAGTTAGGACTGATTCATAGCAGTTCTTAGGGTGCAGTGTCTGCCCGTCTTACGCAGGAGATCTCAAGCTCGCAGACAGGGGCTGCCGGCCTTGCTCTCTGCAGACCCAGCTCCTGCCAGCATAATCACTGTGAGGCACCGACAGTGCTCAGTGCAGTCTCTGGAACTGTACTGGTATAAGTCATTCTGGAAAACATTTTGCTCCTAAAATATACGAATGCTTCATTGCCACAAAATGATTTCTCTATTTAAAAATTTGTTTCCTATTGTAGACAGACCAAATGAAGTATCAGACAGCTTGGGGTTACTAGTTGAGGAGTTAACTGAATTACTCTATGAAAAAAAGTTTGCATTGAAAGTTTTATTTTAATGCTAACCTTTAAATACAAAGGAACATTAAAATAATTTTCAATTAAAAAAAAGAATCTAGTAGTAAAAATAACTAACTTAAAAGGTATTCTTTTTTCCTCTTCAACATGTCTTTTTCTTAGAATATTAATTTACTTTACTCATCAACCTGAGAAAGGTGAAGTGGGACACCCCTTGCTTGAGTGGTCCTCAGAAGAGGGGTTGATTACTGCACAGGGGTCACCAGCCCCATTGCAAGGAACCTGACCTGCTCCAGGCTGGGGGATGGGCAGAGGGCCAGCACCCCAGCTCAAAGTGAATCAAGCTGCCGGGCACTCCTGATTAATGATTCTGATTTGAATTTCTGGCATTGTGCTTGTTCTTTCCAAATCCTATGGGGCTGGAGAAAGCCTGGATGAGGACTCGCTCACTCTTGCACCAATTCATTCTAATGCTTTCTACTTTCAACAAGGTTGAGTGTGAGCCATACATAGCTCAACTGAGCATGTTTGGCTGTTCTGGGGTTGGAGAAAAGGTTTCCACTTCTGGCCAGTCTCATTCAGTGCCCAAGTCTTTACAGGCATATCCATTTCTCTGCCTTTGTTCCTTGTACCTTGCTGAGGTACACCAACTGCTTGAACTCCCCCTGGCCTCCTTCATCTCTGTCCATCATGAACTCTGGTGCTTCTGTCATCTTCGTCTTTCCCACTGTGTCTACGCAGCCCCACAGCAACCTCAAGGTTCAGGTCATGTGGCTTTCACTGGTTTTACCTGTGTTCCTAATACTGTACTAACCTTCTGCTACCTGATCACCTCAATAGCTGCTTCAAAGTATCAGAATAAGGTCTGAGTTCCTAGCCAGGAACACATGGCCCATGAGGTGGAAGCACCCACTCTATCTACCTCATATCATCTCACACCCAAATAGAACACTATGGGTTAGACCTAGAATGTCCTCCAGAGGCCTCAGTGTGCAGAGCTGGGGCTTCGGGGAAGTGAGGAGAACATGAGGGCACTGCGCTCAACAGTGGATTGAGCTACAGGCAGGTGTGGAGCTAAACGTGCTGCTTGGAGGGGGGCCTGTTGGAGGTGGGTCACTGGGGAAGTGGCTGGAGGGCTCTCCTCTGCCTGACCCTTCGCTGGAGACTGTGCACTGGGAATATGAACCCAAGCAAACCTCCCCTCCTTTAAGTTGTGGGTGTCAGGCATTGTGTCAGGGTGTGACTAACACAGACACCGTGTACCCGCTGGGTGTGTGGACAGGGTTGCATTCAAATCATCTAGCTGGTATCTGATGAGTATATACCAAAATAATGGATAGACTAAATAATACCTCTCCTTAAGGAGCCTGGGATAATGCTTTTTTTTTTGGTACTGGGAATTGAACTCAGGACCTTGTGCTTGCCAGCAGGTGCTTGTGACCTGAGCTCTATCCCTGGCCCTGGGCTAATGTTTTTTAAAGTTTTAGTCTTTAGTGAGTTCTTTGATCCAACTACCTCCCAAAACAGTAAAAATGCCAGGGAAAAATAAACTTCATCAGCCCAGTTTCCATTTTCTTGGGAAAAGGAGCACAAATATTGCAAAGATGTGTTTCTAAGGACAGAAAACAACTGTCAGAACTTGAGAGATGTGAACTGAGTGGACAGGCAGATGAGACACACCAGGCTCTCTGGAAAGGTCTGGAGGAGGCCGATAGCCTTGGTGCCTGTTTTTCCCACACTTCCCCTGGCTTCAAGGTTAATGGTTAGCATGACAGAACAAGGCACCTCAAGTCCAGAGAGGCCCTGTTCTTGGTGTCACAGGCCCTGCCCACGCCCATACCCCGTGTTTACCATTTGGCCGCACAGGAGGGCTTCGCACCAACGGGCTGGTTGACAGGCTGGTTAGTACCATTGCTGCGGTCACCTTGTCCATGTCTAGCTCCTCTGAAGATTTTCTGTAACAGAGGAAGCGGTGCTGTTAGTCATGCTCACTCTGGGCCATGCAAGGTTCCGTGCACTGCCACACGTGTGCTGCTTTGAGGCTCTTCCTCATCACGATCCACTGTCCTGCTGGCTTTGTTTTATAGGGGAGGACCCAAAGTGAAGAGGGTAATTTGTCCCATCAAAGCTGTACCTGCCAGGAAAAGGTCTCCTTACTCAGTCACTCACCACTACTGAGTGTGCTCATGGGAGAGACGCTGTCCTGGGCACAAGGGGTACACAGCAAACGTGCAGATCCAGGTTCTAGCTAAAGGCCCGAACAGGTGGACACGCAGGCCCTGGGGGGGGGCAGCACTGCAGGGGGGTCAGGAGATGTCTGAGGTGACATGTGAGGGGACACACGGAGGAGAACGAGTCCGCAGGTGTGGGAAGCACACCCTGGATGGCGGCCGCAGCCCACACAGAGCGAGAGGCAGCAGGAGTGTGTGCGCGGCATCTGAAGAGGAATAGCAGCGAGGAGGAGGGGTGCAGGCCTGGATGTGTGGAGTCCTGTGGCCAGGAAGGGGTTTTGATGTTATTCTAAGGGGAATGGAAAGTAACCAAAAGGCCTTCAGCAGCTCTCATGACATAGCATGATTGAAGTACTTGGGCCAGCGAGATAGCTCTGTGGAATAAAGTGTTTCCTGGCAGGTGCAAGGTCCTGAGTTCAATCCCTGGTGCCACTCCCCCGAAAAAAAAAAAAAAAAAAAAAAAAAAATATATATATATATATATATATATACCTGAGCTGCCATAGGGAGAATGGATCTTAGGCATAGCAGGATAGCAAAGGGCAACCAGTTAGGAGATAACAGCTAGGAGTCCAGGCAAGAGAGCGCAGCAGTATCTTGGAGCAGGGCAGGGGCAGAGGGAGGTGGCTGGGGAGAGGAGTAAAAGGCAGAGACCCAAAATGGCCCACGGGACTGTGGGCTTTAGCAATAGCCACAGCCATTTACTGAGACCAGGGAGAGACTGCAGGGCAAGCGTGATTATGAGTGTTTAAACTCCAGTTTTGCTTTTTGTGTTTTCTTTTCTGTGTCCTACTAGAGCAAGATTTGGCCATTGGAAGAGTTACCACCTTGTTAAAGAGAAAGCCACAGAGAGTCATTCATTGCGATGGAGAGGTTACTTGGTGCCTTCATTTTGGTCAGGTAACCTTGAACGAGAATGTCCATAAGGGAATGATCACGCCAACTGAATCAGCTTGGTAAAACTTCCTTCAGTAAAAAAAGTTAAATTTGAGAGGCAAAAATTTATGTAGCACATTGACACCAAATAAATTGTACCACCTCCTGAGAGATGAACATTTCCAATTAGGGAATAGTTGAAGAAGCACAACAGAGGATTAATAACCCATACCCACAAATGAATTGTCATTTTGACAAATGTGGCTTTCACTCACAGGTGCACTCCATAATCTGGAAAAGCAATGAACTCTTAAAGTCAGAAGCTTCCCAGCACTGCTTCGTAACACAGTAGGGGAGGGAAATTCTTAAACTGGGGGAAAAAATCAAATGAAATGGTTCTCAATCTGGGGAGGTTATTGAATTTCATCAGAAAGCTACAAAAACTGTTGTTGCAGTTTCGCTCTCAAGAGTCCTCATGGTACCGAGTTACTCAGCCATGGCTGCTCTTTCCATCCCAGGTACCAAAAGATAGTTCCCCTATAATTCTTCTCAAACCTCCTTACGCTATTTCTTTGCAAACTATTCCATCAAAAGACAAATTACTTATTTCAGAGACTGGTAATTAAAAATATGACTACAAAGCAAGCCATTATGCCAGTGCATAATGAAATTCTCTCTGTGGAAGATTTTACCACAGGTTCGCGCGCAAGCCCTGCCCATGGACCCAGCATGCCGCTGAAAGTGTTCGTAACAGTCGCCCTTCACAGAAGCCCCCATGTGGAAGTAGAGGCAATGCCAGCTGCCCTCAGAAATACAACCTTCTGAAACAGCACCAAGGAGCAAGTACAAAGCGTCTCAGGATAATTCTGGGTGTTTTCCTGCCTCAGTTTCCCCGCATAGTCATGATCACAGAGCGAAGGCTAAGCTAGGAGTCCAGAAAGGAGGGGCTCCTCCCTAGACAGACACCGCCTGGGCCTGGAGGCTCTGCTGGTGCCAGTCCTGCCGTGTGAATTGCCTGTTGTCGCTACTTTCAAGACCAAATTGCAGGAGCTGCTGCCTTTTTTTTTTTTTAATCTTTTGTTTATTTGGCACAGGGTCTGTCTATACAGCTCAGACTTGTAGTGATCCTCCCATCTCAGCCTCCTCAGCACTGGGATTGCAGGCATGTGCCCCCACACAGCGTGGGAGCTGGCATGGCATGTGGTACCAGGTGACTTCTTTGTCCAGCTGTCAATGTTCTTTTTCTCTTACGGACACAAGGTTTGTGGCCCAGCCTAGGAGGCCCACGCAGCTGGCGCAGGGAAATGACTCTAGGGAGCAGTCCCCACCAACCTCCTCTGATGCCTACAGGGGCTTTTCCTTCTTCTGTAGGGACCTTCCCCCCTCTCCTTTATTTGCTCTTTTTTGCTTTCTTTTTCCATACCTAAGATGAAAATTTTGTTTTAGGTAATTCAGAAGTTGGTTTATGTGTTTCTTAAAAAAACCTATGATGTTCAAGAGAATGCATCATTACAAAATATGCATTTATCCTGCACTGCCAAACCTACTACTGCATTTCAAAATTACTACTGAGTTTCATGAGGCACATTTTCAATGAGGAATAAAAAGAAAAATAAACATTAGTATAATGAGAGGGTTTCTGCATCTGGACTAAGTTTCCCAGTGGTACCGGAGGTCAGCAATGACATCAAAGGAATGCATGGCTAATGACCTAGTTAACCTACATTTCTCAGGGAGTATTTTCATCATGCTACATGAAATGATACAGATGATAACGCCTTGCGCTGAGCTGTGTTTTTGTTTTTATTTCCATTTAATTTCTTCTGGTACAGTACTATCTAATTACTGATTAATTGGTGCTGCAGATTCAAATCCTTATAATTAAAAGAGAAGAGATGAATATACAAAGTAGCATTTGTTACACATTGAGGAAACTGCTGCAGAGGCCTTCTGGTACATTTGGAATTGCTGAGAACAAAGGACGCCAGGGGTGGTACTGACTATTCTCTGATAATATGAAACTGAAGAGCAATTTACTACTGAAACCTTATCAATCACATGTTTACCAAAAGCTGGGACCTTTCCAATTAATCTCTTCTCCAGACTTACTCAGTATAGTACAACTTCATAATACATGGAATTATTTTTAAGATAATAATATTACTTGGCTAAGTGTGGTGGTCCATAGCTGTAATCCCACACTGTGAAAGTCTGAGGCAGGAGCATCCCAAGTTCAAACCCAGCTTAAACAATTTAGCCAAACTCTGTCTAAAAAAAAGCCCTCAGTTGGAAGGTGCTGGGTTCAATCTCGAGTAACACCCCCTGCCCCAAGAAGTACATAGTCACTCTGTATGCCATTTGCCCTTCGACTTGACCTGGCTTCCTTGGCTGGACAGGCTGTCAGGAAGGGAGAATCACATCCAGAAAGGACAGAGGCAGTGCTTAGCTGCTAGGAGACTGTGCAGGAGGCCTGTGTGGATGCCAAGGAAGGTGGGGAAGAGGGCAGAGTGGGAGCCCAGGGCTGTGTGCTAGGCAGAGGGTTTTTCACATTATTTTGTGGCTCCAGGGACTCACCCAGGGCCTGGCGCATGCTAGGCAAGTGCCCTGCACTGAGATACATCCTGGACCTGCAGACCAGATTCCCATAAACAGAGAGAAGCCAGGCCAGTGGACACACGTGAGCCTGAGACAGAGAGGATCGATCTGCATTTTAGAAATGTGTCTAAAAGGAACAGTCACGAAGCGGGAAGCAGCCAAAGGCAGGCCGGTAAAAAGCTGACTAAAGTCTTATTACTTCAAGCTCCAAGTATGAGACTAAATGGGACCATAGGGCGCCTTCTGCCTAGGTACAGCTCTTCCTTCAGTTCTGCAAAGGCTGTGTTCTGGCAGTGAAGGATGCTGAACAGCGCTGCAGTGAATGGGATTCAGATCCAGTCTCTGTGTGACACCTGTGTGACCCTGGTAAATTCCTTTAACTCTCTGAGTCTCGAAGTTAAGTTTGCTCGCCTGTATGAAACATTTTGGTTTGCTGAGGGGCTTCCATGAGAAGACAGACATGGACCCCAGCATGAGCCCCAGCCATAGCCCAAGTCCCACCGTCGAGTTCAAGAGTGCATCTATAGCATTGCCCCCAGGATGGGGCAAGTGTAAGAGCTCACGCGCTCCTCTTACTCAGCGCCAGTGCTAGCAGCTGTTGCTTTGCTTTGCTTTCTTCTTCTTGGAAGTGGTGGTGAC
This sequence comes from Octodon degus, assembly GCF_000260255.1. NCBI lineage: Eukaryota > Metazoa > Chordata > Mammalia > Rodentia > Octodontidae > Octodon > Octodon degus. Next base: position 2,937,836 of record NW_004524690.1, read on the forward strand.
AGGTGAGCTATCTCCCTGGCCCGGTATTTCTCATAAAGAACTAAGCTGGGGCCAGCGAGATAGCTCTGCAGTCTAAAGTGCTTGCTTAGGCAAGCACACCTGGAGAGCGGTGGTTTGATCCCCAGGACCACATGCTGTGCCAGCCCTGCCCCCAGGGTGGGCAGAGCTGGCCCCCCATCCCCCACCCCAAAATTGTTAGAATAACTTCAAAAGTTCCTCTGTGAAGAGTGACTACCGGCACACGGGGGGAGAGGCCCCGGCCCTGGGCCTCATGTTGTTGTGGGGGCAGAGTGGCAGCTCAGCGCCCTGCATCTTGGCTGGACTGTCTGTACCCAGCCAAGCCTAGTGCGCCCATGTGGACCTGCCTAAGCCTTCGTGCATTTGGTCCTCCTCGGGGCGTTTGTGCTCTGGGCTGGAAGCTGCACTAGATGTCAGAATTATAGTCTCCACAGAGAACAGCAGCAACTGCCCTCCTTAGCTCCAGGAGCAGAACCAGACCTTACTCTTATGCACACAGATAGTATCAGTTCAAATGCGACATATTAGGAGTAGCAGTGTGGGTTCAACGAAGCCCTCCCTAGGTGCTGGGACGGATGCCCACCTGGTGGCAGAAGAGCCAGGGAAAGGCTGCCTTAGAAAGCATGGAAGGTATGACCGTGGCGTGCAGTACTCCTGGAATTGAGGATGGGGTGGAGTAGGGTGGGGTTGAGGGTGGGTGGAGTGGGGAACGACAGCTGGGAGGGGCCTGCTCCTGAGCTCTGTGAGGGGTTCCCTGGGAGGCAGCGAAGCCTTCCCAGGAGTGCAGTGGGAAGTGCCTGGGGAAGCTCGGTGGTACTATCAGATTTACCTTCCAACAAGCTCACGCTGGCTGCACTGTGGAGAATTACTTTCTTGGGTCTGGGAACTGACCTTTGACCTGAGGAATCCACTGCCAGGTGACTGTCATCAGGTGGCTGAATGGCACTGTGCGTGGCATGAGGCAGCCTACGGTGACGTGTGCGGTGCAGCCCAGCAGGGGTGGCCCGGCTTGCAGGCGAGGGGCTTGTGCTCGCTGCGGTCCTGAGCATTTAACCATGGCCTTGCTCCTGAGCTCAGGCATTGTTTGTGTCCCAAGAGGCCTTTTCTTCTTTTGAGCCACTTTCTGTTTGAATGTGGTCTGTGTGGAGGGTGCCTACAAAGATGACCTACCCACGCACCTCACCAGCTAAGGGACAGACGTTTAGCCCTCTGGTTACCCCAGAGAACCGTAAAAGGTGTTGATCTGTAATTGAAGTACTGTAGTAACAAATGGAAATAAAAAGGAATAATACCTTCCTTAAATTAGCACTAATCCAGTTTCTTAGCAACTACTAATATCTGATGTCTACACCAAGTTCAGTCACTTTTACAACTTGAAATCTTCTTAAAACAAGGAATGACATGAGAATAAAATCTCGTCTACTAGAATGGCTGTTGGAACTACCATCAGTCTTGAGACTTCAGGCAAGCTTTAAGAGTTCAGAAAACTAGGCTTAGCAACCATTACATGTAGTTGAGCCCCCAAAACTTCATTTCATTTTGACAGGAACTTGTAGGAAAAGCAGTAAATGTTAACTTCTCCAATTTAATTTTAGTAGTTGTTTCTCTTAAAATTATAATGTAGATTAGGGAAATTGCAATAGAGTGTTCTGATGGAAAAATTAAAAGTTATCCAAATGCGTAAGCCAGGAGAGGCCAGCATTTTGAAACCATCTGTGATGAAGGATCATTTTAAAGAAAATTCGAATCTGTCATGGATCTACTTATAAAACACAAGAAAACAACAGATGGCGAAAGTTGTGCAAATTCTGAAACCACTGGGAAATGGCAGCATTCCAGGAGGCGGCTTAGGTGTAGAGGGGAGAGGAGAAGCAGAGGGGAAAGTCGGGCCACAGATACTGGGGAGGTATCGCTGGTGGGTGAGCTTGTTCAGGCAGAGGCAGGACTGAGGAGGACAGCAGAGTGCAGCCAGGTGTCCGAGCTGTCAACAGCGGGAAGATGGTGAAGATGTCAGCAGAGGCCAGCAAAGGGTATGGGAAGTAGGAGCAGCCTCAGCCCACTTTTAAGGCCTTCTCAAGGGCTGAGGGTGCTGTTCAGTGGAGGCCGTGAAAAGCAAACACAAAACCCAACACCCGCTCCCCCCACACAAGCAAAAACTATTGTCTGAATGATGGAATAATAGCTTATTAACAGCAGTGGGGACACAGACAAATGCCTTCTTGGGGTGTCCTTTCTGTTTTCAAGATAAGAATCAAACTCGTGTGCAGCAAGGGCCTCCGATCTCAGGCCCATTTCCTCACGAGCACTCTGCGCTGTGCACTTCTGACTTGGGGTGCTCTCCCCGAGATGAGGCACTTGCCTCGCCCCACCCCCTTGCACAGGTGCTGTCCTCCCTCTGTCGTGCACCTGGCCTGCTTCTGCTCACCCCCCACCCTCAGCCCAGCCCCTTGCTGGACACTTCCTTCCACCTGCAGCGCATGCCACACCAGGGTCCGAGCTCCTTGTGTTGTCTTCTTTTAATCCCTGTAAAGAGTGGGGTTCAGCGTTCCCTCTCTGTTCTCAACATCTGTAACAAATCCTTGCTTCCAGTGAGCTGTTCCTGACAGCTTTTGGGAGAAAGTGGCATCAGGTGGCGGTGACAGCAGCTGGGGAGGCGAGGAGAGGCGCAGACACATCTGAAAAACTTCAGTTCCTCTCTCCTCACTCGCTTTCATCTTATTAGACCTGGTGATTTATTCATCTCTTCTTGTGGAAAACAATTCCTGAAATATTCAGCTGTTAAATAAATTGTTCATATGAGGTTTTTTGTACTGGTCCTAAAAAATGGGGGCCTATCTAGGCGAAACGGATTTTCTTCCAGTGTCTCGGATGATTCTGCTATAGTCACAAAGGCTCATGGATCCATCAGTGAACTCTAGAATGTCAGCGAGATCGTTATTAAATAATAAGTCTCAAATCCCCTGAAAACAATTCTGAGTGATTAGCTGGCCGTCGTGATGTGAGCAGGCTGCAAAGCGCGGCCCAGGGAAACATCACCAGGGTCCCTCGGTGGCCTTTGTGCTTTGTAGGTCTGGCGCCTCTGATTGCAGCCAGCGTGTCCTGCTGGGAGTTGCAAGGCCAGCCGTAAACCAGGCACTTCTCTCTGAACACAAAGCCCTCCGTGTACATGTGAGTGCTCTTCGAGGGGACTGCCTGGGCACTGTGCGGTGAAAAGGCAGGCCAGCGACGACATGGAAAAGTCCCGAAGTCCTTCTGAGTGCACCGTGTGTATCTCTCTCTGCTTATGGAAGATCGCATCCTGCATGTCTGCGTGTTCGTATCTGAGTTCTACATATATGTGTGCATGAATCTGAGTGTGCATGTGTCTTCATGTGTATTTTCTGTCAGTATGGGCTAGGATCTTGTGCAGATATGTGCTTAGTATCTGTGTGTGCTTCTCTGTGCTTGCCTTTGTGTTCCTGGATCATTTATCTGAGCCTGTGTGTGTGTGTGTGCGCGCATGTCGGCGTGCGTCTGGGTCCTGGGGATGTCCGTGTATGAGTCTGTCTGTGTGTCTGTCTCTCTGTATGGACTCATATGTGCTCTGGGCTGCTCACACTCAGAGACAGCCAGCTTTCTGGGATGGTAAAGCCCTTCCTACCTTCTTTCTGCCCCATTACGTAGGCATCTGCTCCTCAGCACAGGCCAGTGTAAGGTTGCCACACTGTCTGCAGGTGGCGTCTCTCTGGGCTGCTGTCAGTCCAGGCTGGGGGATCAGCTCTGGCGGTGGAACCTGCTATTTTGCTGGGGCAGTAGGTCCCATGCTAATGGGGACGAGGTATCCTGTGCCATGCAGAGTGTCTAAAGGCTAACAAAGGCCTGACAGATGTCATAGTTACCCTCAAGAACAAAACTATAATCAGAATTGCACCTCTCACTCTTAACCGCCTGTATCTAAGTCGGGTCACTCCTGATGTGTTGGTGGGTTAATTGTGTCAATGCTTGGAGGCCTCAAGCCACTTAAGACCCACTCATGTAAAGACTGCCAGCTAGCTTTTATGGTGGCAATAGTTATTTTTTGAGGGCAGCTGGGAGACAATAAATTTCATGTTTTCTGGTTTGCCAAAGCAAGAGAAGGTGACATTTTTCCTGGGACTTTAAAAAAAAATAGGCTTAAACAACTGTATTTCTTATTTCTGCTGCTTTTCTTACTTCTGATTGTAACCATTATTTTGGTATCAGACTGAAATGAGGGTTAGAAGTGATCACAGCAGCCGTTTTGCTCGCTATTTCTTTCTCTTCTCTTCTCCTCTTTCCTCCTGTTCTGTCCCCTCCCCTCCCCTCCTCTTCTCTCCTCTTTTTTTCTTTCCATAGGCGTGACAGCCTTCCCAATCTAGCCCCCTAACAGGCTTCCCTGGGGCTGATGGGAGAGAGGGGGCGGGATCCCACCTTGCCCTCTCTGCAGTGAACTGCACCTCTGCTGCCCTGCTGCGCAGGCACTGCAAAGGTACAAGGGACGTGCCCTGAGCTTTTGGCCCTGCCTTTCAAAAGTGGCCGAACAGGGCCAGAGAACTGCACACCGCAGTCCAGTGGACTAATTTGCTCACATGCTCTGGACTAAGGGGGATTTAACCATAATCACTTCTAATTTTGGTCAATTTCACCTTCAGCCTGTCTAGGGTCTGCCAACAGATTTGAGTCCCGCTGGACACAGCCATGGGCAGGCTGGTACTTCCCATTTTATGCTATGAAGAGGCAGACAAACTGCTGCTTAAATTTTACATTGTTTCTTCAAGAACAATGTAATTTCTAAACATGCATCTTTTTTTCTACATCTAGTTAATCTTTATTTTGTATTCATGATATCTGACAGTATGCACAATATTTTCAGTGACCACTGTAGGTTGATATTACTGCTTCCTTCACAAATGTGGAGACTCTGCTAACTTTCTAAGGTTGTGTGGCCAGGGGCAAGGCCTGTCTGGAGTCTTTGTACCATACACAAATGCTGCTTCCACAGCCATCTTCATACCCTTGCTTCTGATCTGAGACACACATATATTTTCCCAAGACTGAAAACTGTGTGCATTCAATGCAATTCATTTTAGGTTCCCTTCTTTCTTATTCTATTTAAAATCATGTTACAATGAAAAGAATTCCTTTTACATAGTATGCGGATGAACTCACATTAATGAGAAGATAGTATATAAAAGTTTAAGTTGACAAAAATAGATTAAATTATAGACCTATTATTAATTTAAAGAGGAGTGTTTTGCTTTCAAAAGGATTCTCTGTGGGTTTTCTTTAAATAGTATTCCTATAACGTGCTTAACATGTTTTGGATGATTTAAATTTCAGTTCAATTCATATATTCAAATTCTAATCTTTACTCTGATAACCTGCTTTATGCTGTGAGATTGAGCTAAATGAAATCACCAATATTCAGTGAACTCTTTGTTTACAAAAAATGGCAATTTCAACTTAATATTTGTGCAGCCTCAATTGTTCAGCTTTAATTTCACAGGCCAGAAGTGAACTAGTTTATCCTCATTGTAGATCAATTATTTTAATCAATGAGCCAGGCAGTGGTTCTCTAAGGTGTGAACTGTGGATAATTTTATTGATGAGAATGTCCTATTAATAAAATTTTAAGCAGCCCTTAATTCAACACCGCCTACCATGTGCAGAAAATTGCTTTAGGCAGAACTCTCTGCCCTACAGTCTGTCAGTGCCCTACATGAATCATTCGGAACGTTCAAATTCTGGGAAATGGGCAGAAGCATCTGTCTGTGTTGCCCTCTGGAGATGGTCCTCCACGTATGACGCTGGTGGTTTCCTGTGTTCATTTCTGTTAGAATCATATTGCTAACATGTACTGATATCGATCCAAACAGGTATGATCTATCAATTTGAACCTTAGTAGGTAGAAAACAGTGATTTTCCTTAGAAAACAGTGATTCTGTCATTTTTAAAATTTATTCATAATAGCACCACCCTTAAGCCCTACAAAATCAAACCTACGCGTGATTCTCCCAAAGGATAAACAATTGCACATTTAGCTGTGTATATTCTGTACTCAAGGAACATGAATTTCCCACAGGAAAAAGTGGAAGAATTGGATACAGTCAGAAATACAATGCAGAGGTTACTGCTAGGCGTACCAGCAGATCAGTAACAGGGCTGGGTGGCCACTGGCCAAGCCATATCCAGTTTCCTGTAACAAGAGGTGGATGAATACGAGTTAGCGATGCCAAGCAAGGCTTAGGCTAAAGCCAAGCATAGCCCACAGTCCAGGGAAGGTGAAGCATCGAAGCTGTAATTTCACATTTCTTCTGAAAACAATACACAATGCTTATGGGCCTAGGACGCTGACATTAATATTTAATGTAAAAAAAGTACCTCTAAAAGGGCTGTAGTGTCAGGCTATAAATAACAATTTCTAGCTGTCCTGATAATCTCTCATTCATTTAGGGCGCTACACAGGCAGAGCAGCAGTGCACAGGAGCACTTACTGCAACAGTACGATGATTAAACTGTGTTGGCTTGCTCGGTGCACCTCTGGCATCCACGCAACCGCAGCGTGCTAAATATTTCAGATGCAAACAGGCTCCTATCAGGCCGCAGCTCAGCAGTTACCCGTCATCTTTCCTTTTATTGAAACATTAGGAAGGCTCATAAAATTACCTTTCCACGTACCTCAACCCAAGAGCTTATGATAAGGAATTAGCGAGCATACGGACTATTGAATCTGGATTTATTTGAAATTTGATGGGAAAATTAGCCAATTAAAAATGATTATAAAAATATGGCAGACTGGGGATGTATCTCAATGGTAGAGTGCTCGTCTGGCATAATTGAAGTCCTGGGTTGGAGCCTCAGCACTGGGGGAGAAAAAGGAGAAAAAGTATTCTTAATAAGCCACATCACGAGCTCCATTAACATTTCTTTTCTTCCTCGGTACGCTGTTTCTATGAAGGCTCATCTAGCACAGACACAACTAAGCACCTGCTTTTCTCTGTAGGTAGGCAGACCTTGTAAGACTTTAAGGAAGAAATAACATGTCAGTTTGATTTCTCCAGGAAGCAGACACTAAGACGGGATCAAGTCTATAAGAGACTTTCGAGGAGGGGAGGACGCCCTTGTGGGAGAGCATGTGGGCGAGCTCGCAGCTCTTCCAAATAGGAGAAAAGAGGGAGGAGTGTCCCGAGCAGGGCTGCCCGCTGGAGGCGACCCACGAGGCCCAGTGTCCGGCTGCTCTGCCATGCCAGGTCCTTGATGCTGCACTGCAGGGAAGCATGGTCTTGGAGGCTGCCTTGCACCCCAAGAAGGAGCAGCAGGAGGCCCCCACCTCCGTGCTCCCCCACAGCAGCAGCTTCTCCAAGGAGAGCTGAGCCAGGCACCTCCACAGCCCTGCTAGTTCTATTTCTTTTTGGTAATCTCAAGTCTTATTACTACAACCTCAAAAATTTCAAAGGAAGTTCAAACATTCCCAGGTAAGACACTGGCAGCAGCACCCATGAGACGATCCTTGAGGACCATGAGACGATCCTTTTGCAACTGTGTGTTTTTCTTGACTACAACTGGGTTGTACTGCTGTCATGCCGAGAAGAAAAAGACAGACTGAGAATGACCACATCGAGAACTGTTTGAAGACCACTTGAGTACTTGCCTTTATCAACTCCTTTGAGTCTAAGTCCTATTGGCTCAAACCTGGAGCTAAATCCACCTTATTAGGTTAAGCCTTAACGGTAACATTTTATAGCACTGGCCAAGCGCCAACTGCTGTGCTAGCCTTCATGTTCATTAACTCAGCCAATCCTCTTAAGAATACCAGGCCAATAGTAGTATCGTCCTCATTTTTAAAGATGAGAAAATTAAGCCACAAAAGGTGAAGTTGGGCAATAGAGCTTAGATTCCCATCCAGGCAGCTGCATACCATAGCAAGTTCCGGTTATGAGCTGAGTATCCATGTCTCCCGCAGTTCATGTGTTAGAGCCCTACCCTCCAACACCAGTGTCTGCAGGCCAGGTGCTAGGGAGGTGATCAGGATTAGGTGGGGTGATGAGACTGGAGCCCCCTGCCCCAGTGGAATCTGGGCTCTAGAAGAGACAGCAAGAGACACTGGAATTCCCTTTTCCCATGGAATTCCCTTTTCCCATGAAGTAGAGACCCACCCCAAAGAAATCTGCTGGCACCTGGATCTTAGCCTTCCAGCCTCTAGAATTGTGAGACAGAAATGACTGCTGGCTAAGCCATCCCTCTGTGGTGGTTCTTTTCTTGTTGTTGTTGTTGTTCTTCTTCTCCTTCTCCTCCTCCTCCTCCTCCTCCTCCTCCTCCTCCTCCTCCTCCTCCTCCCCCCCTCTTCCTCTCCTCTTCCTCTTCCTCCTCCTCCTCCTCTTCTTCTTCTTTAATGTATTTAGTACAGGGTCTATAGGGTCTCATTACATAGATCAGACTCATAGTGATCCTTCTGTTTTCAGCCTCCCAACTGCTGGGATTACAGGTGCGTGCCACCACGCCCAGTCTCAATCGCCATCTCAGCGTGCCTCAGGGTTGGGGCTGGCACAGCACTCTAGGGATGGAACCCAGGTCCCTGCATCTGCCTAAGCAGGTGCTCTAATCTGCTGAGCTATTTGGCCGGTCCTGTGGTACTTTCTTATAGCAGCCTGAACAAATGTAGACAGTGCTTCTATCTGGTATGCTAGGGACGAGCCTGAGGCAAGTGGACAGGGGAAAGCCATGTGAGCTGTCACTCAGCAGAGGACAGCTCCTTGCGGCCTAGAGCAGGGAGAGCATTCACATGAGTCAGCTCAGGGTGTATGTGCCTCTGTGAAGCTGGCACCCAGAATCTCAGGCTGAAGCCATGAGGGGGTGGCATAGGCCTGTAATCCCAACACTCCAGGAGGCTGAGGCAGGAGGATCACAAGGTTGAACCCACATATGGCTATTCAGTGACCTAGCAAGACCTGGTCTCAAAATAAAAAAATAAGGGCTAAGGATGTAGTTTAATATGAAGGCCCCAAGGTTTAATTCCAATACATATCACTTTTTAAAAAAAGGAATCTCTGCCTAAGGCTAATAGATCTTCTTGATATCACACAGTAGTGGTTCCTAGTGGGTTTCTACTGTGGAAAAAATAACAACTGGAGAGCCACAGCGCAGCAGTCTAAGTGTCTGCCTAGGTAAATACAAGGCCTTGGTTCAATCCCCCATACCACATGCCATGCCAGCCCTGTCCTGGGGAAGAATCACTACGAGTTCGAGCTGTGTAGTGAGACCCTGTACCAAGTAACTAAAATTAAAAATAACACCTGGAGGGCCGG
>NW_004524690.1:2947590-2961707 GCF_000260255.1 Octodon degus
TTTTTGTGGAACTGGGGATTGAACTCAGACCCTTGCGCTTGCCAAGGAAGCACTTATTCCACTGAGCCATCTCCCAGCCCCATGCACATATGTTTGTGTGTGCATGCGTGTGTGTACACATACACACACACACACACACACACACACAAATTTTAGATATATTGTAGTGCACTGACAGTTTCTCTGAAATCAAACCATAGCCTCCACCAGTTGTTGCGGCTCGGATGTGTTACTTTTTCTGCTGGTGAACTTAAAAGGGCAAGGCCACAGAACACGAAGGCTCCCGCGCCTCTGCAGAGGCACACATGCCTGCTTCATCTCACAGTTCTTTTGGGAGATCAATGCATGTGATGGAGAAGCGGCGAGGGTAACACCTATGCCCACCTTCCCTGCCATAAATGGGGGTAGAGAACCAGTTTAGGGTGGGAAGAACAAAGTTGGGACTGAACAGGCCCCTCTGAGGACAGAGACACAGCTGAGGCCCCCAGAGACTAATGCCTGGGCCCATGCTATAGTGATCTGCATGATGCTACAGGAAAATCTGTGGATGTGCCGAGGACCTGGGATTCTTAGCTGTGCAGAAGGATTTCAGAAAATATTTTAAGATTTTAAATGCAAAAAGAAACATTAGTGTGTTTTAATTCAGGAAAGCACAAGGTAATGAAAGAAGGGGGAAAAAGAGGATCAGACTTCTAGGAATATGAGATCTATGTGATCATTTACAACCCAGAAGAGTTTCTTGGGATTAAGTGATAGAATCCCCTGACAGAAAAGCTACCTCGGGTCAGCGAGGCCACCATGTCACCTGAAGCCGTGGGTGCCTCCCTCCGCATCCTCATCAGAGAACAATGAGCTTTTGCTCCCATGATCCCATGGTTGCAGAGTGTTGAGGAAGTATCCCTTGTCCTTACTCAGCATGACATTCTAGGCTGATGACGAGTGATTCAATTCCTCTTTCGCAAAAACGTCAATCACATGTGAAGGGCTAGATGGCTCTCTAGAATGCTCTTTCTGTTTCAAACAGACTAAACGTCCCATATGTTCTCAATGTTTTGCCTGGAACAGCCTAAAAGTCTTAAATTACCCACGCTGGTTTTCCATGGGTGACATAAGCTTCGATTTGCTTCAGTCCTGTATCTAGGACTGGATTCACTTCAGCCACTACGGCACCAATGTTTTATAAAGGGAGACCTTTTATTTGGGCCCCCCCCTTTTTTTTTAAGACAAGACATAATTTTTTTAAATTTTATTGAGAAATAAATATGAATGAGACAGTTTCAAAGTTGATTAATAGGACAGTTTCGATGATCAATACATTGTACACTGTTATCTTCTTAGTGGTTATATATAGTACAAGAAACAGACAGGGTATCCTGTCCAAACACTATTAGTATACCTCTTTCTTCTCATTGAATTAAGTGAAAGTAGCTGTACATCTATCCTATTTTGTATACATAAATACAAAATGATCTTTCCTTTGTATCTCCTTTTTTTTTTTGTTTAGTCCTGTCAGAGGTGAATATTCTATTGGCATCTAAATACTATAGGTGTTTGAATTCAGCTAAACAATCCAAGTCTATAATATTAGTGGGTGATCCTTAGAAGGTATTGACTTGAGTCTTTTACAGTTCATCATATTAATATGGCTTTACTTTATATACCTCATTTTTATACTTTTCTGCTGGATGGTTAAGATCAAGATAAAGCAAGATCTATATAGCAAGAAATGTAACTTTTGTATCTGATAAGGTCAGCCAAGTACTCTCAGGATTTATTCTGAGGCCTGTACCACACTTTGTAGATCCTTTGTCAGTGTCAGCCACGAGGATGAGTCACGGCCATTGCTTGGCCAATTTGCTCTCTGTGAAAGCCTGAGAGAATGTTTTTTCTCTCCATGTGACTCTCCCCAGGCACACTCTACATCATCCATCACACTCCTCTGTGGCTCCATAATCTCCTTGATCAGAAAATTTGGAGCACAACTGAGTTACATGTTGTTATAGTACAGGTTCTCCTAAAGACATAATTTATATAGCACAAAATTCAAGTTTCTGTAAAGTGTACAATTTAATGGTTTTTAATATAAAGTACTGCAACTATTGCTTTTCCAGAACATTTTTACCATCCCAGAAAGAAACCTTACACTCATTAGCAGTCATTACCCATTCCCCCACCTCAGGCAATCCCTTGTCTATTTTCTGTCTCTGCATTTCGCTGTCGTGGACATACATAAATGAACTTGTAGCAGTGTAACACAGTGTTTTCAAGGTCTATCCAGTCGTGCTATGTCTCAGTATTTCATTTATCTTTTTGTCCATTAATATTCAAGTGCTAGTGAAGACAGCTTATTTTATCTGTTTCCCAGCTGATGGATGTTTAGGTTATTTATACTGTTTTGCTATTATAAAGACATTTACGGATACTATGTGAGTTTTGGTGTGGATGTAAGTTTTCAGCTCCCTTGAGTATACACTTAAGAGTAGGACTCAATCATTTAGTAATTCTGTATTTAATTTTTAGATAAAATGCAAAACAGTCCAAGATGGCTGCACCAGTTTCACGGTTTACCAGAGATACTTGGGGCCCTAATTCCTCCTCATCCTCTTCACCTTTTTGGTTACAGTCACCATAGTACGTATGAATCACTCTTGATTTTCAATCATGCTGAGCACCTTTTATGTGTTTGTTGTTTTCTTTGGAAAATATTCATCCAAGTCTTTTATTTTATTATTATTGGGCTGTGTAGGGTGACCTGACTATGGGGCGGATGGCAGACTTACTGTTAGGTGAGAAGAGGCAGTCACCAGAGTGTTCTGTAGGGCTTAGCTCCCTCCCTAGCCCCTTCCGTCCACTCTGTATCTTCCAAGATGCCTTGGCCCTCTACCAGCTCATTTTGTCTTGGAGCCAGCTGACTACAGACAGAAATGGGATCCAAAATCAAGCTCTCCTTCCTGAAATTGTGGGTGTCAGTGATAAAGAAAGGACTAAGTTAGGTTGTGAGAGTGTTCATATATATTCTGGATAGTAGGCCTTTCTTCATAAGATATGTGATTTACAAATACTTTCACACATCCTGTGGACTGTCTTCACTTTCCTAATAGTATCCTTTGCAGTGCTAACATTTTTAATTTTGGTGAAGTCTAATTTGTCTATTTTTTGTTGTTGTTGTCATTTCTACTGGTGTCATATGTAAGAAGCCACTGCCAAATCCAAGATCATGAATATGTTTTCTTCTGAGTGTTCTATAGCTTTCTCTTTTATATTTAGGTCTTTATCTAGTTTAAGTTAATTTTTATATATGGAGGAGGTAGGGGTCTAACTTCATTCCTTTGCAAGTAGATAACCAATTATCTCAGCACTTTTTAATTTTTTATTTTTTTAAGTATTGCGGATGGAATCCAGGGCCAATGCAATGAGCTATTTTTATTTCTTATTTTGGGAAAATAAATAGGGTTCTGGTTAAGTCATTAAATTGCCTGTGCTATGCTTGAATTTGTGATCCTCCTGCTTTAGCCACCCAAAGTGGACTGACAGGCCATGTCTGGCTAAGAGGATTTTTTTTTTTTTTTTGGTGACAGTCTCACTGTATAGTTCAGGCTGGCCTTGAACTCACGGTGATCCTCCTGCCTCAGGCTCCTTAGTGCTGCGATTATAGGTATCAGCCTCCATGCATGGCAAAAGATAATTCTTAAATTGTCTTGTTACCCTTTTTGGAAATCAATTGACTGTAATGGGGAACTCACTTCTAAGATGTCTACTTTTTATACTGTTGGTTCATGAGTTTACCTATATCCCATTTCATAGGTGCCACAGCTAAACTGACATTACCCCACCCCATCTTTGCGCAGATGGTTGAGGTCCAGCCCATATAACAGACGTTATCTTTACTACTCTTAAATGTCACCTTTTTATTTCAGTTCATTCCATTAAATTGAGAGCTCTGGGATGTGGAATGCAACGTCCCTTCCAGCCATGGAATGTTTAATAAACTGCATCAGGCCACTGAGCTGGTGCTGGTGAATAAGGAAGGAAGCCTTCACTCATGGACTGGCATGAAGAAGAGAGATCATGCGGAAGAAAACTAACAGACAAGGTGATTTCAAATTGTCACAGGTCATTTCGGGGAATCCTTTCAATCTCTAATTTCTTTGATAGTAATTGCTCCTGCCTAAGTGTCATAGAGATGTCTCTGAGAAAGTGCAGTACTGCAAGAGGGACCCCTGTCCCATGGCTGGGCGTGGTGCTGGTATCAGGGGGTAACCCTTGTCAGTACTGCTGAGAAGGATGGACCACAGGATGGCTGGACCAAGAGCCTCGATTAAACGTCTCGAGTACACGGCAATCCTACAATGACAACTTCAATCTGCTGCATTAGAGAGCGCTACTTTTTCCTAGATAGATAATCACAACTGTTGGGGTGCTCGTCTGCATTCTGTCACCAGCAGCTACAGCCTTATATATGCATTCCTCCTCGTCATAAAAACAGCTGTCTTGTAGAAAGTTTGCAGAGCCAAAGAGAATGCTATTTGAGTTATAAGAAAGTCCTGCTGAAGCCAATGGAAATGAAATGTGCCAGAGGAAAATCTTTTTCCTCAATTCCTATCACTTCTCAGAGGAAAGCCCATCAATACTGATGAAAAGCAGCGGTCCTTAAAGCCCAAAACAGCACCTGACATGTAGAATCCAAAAAATATTTGTAGAACAAATGAATGAATCAATAATTATTTCTGCAGTATTCAAAATGTGTGCTTTTGTCTAGAAGGCATCCCCCCTCCCCAAAGTTCATCTAAGTACCAAACGTTTTTGTTGTTGCTCAATTTTGGTTTCACTTTCTAACTTGATCAATGAATAACTGACTACTATGAAGGCTCCAAGGAGGAACTAAGAATCGCCAGGAAGCTCCTGGTTCCTCCAGGCAAAACTGAATCATTCCACGCAGTTAGTGGATACTGAAATGTAAGATTGCCTCTGGTGAGTTTTATGTTCTCTGGTCTTTCTGTTCCTGATTTCACATATATACATACATATTGTTTTCACTTTTTAAAAAGGCTAAAAAAATTGGCTAAAATTCTCTCATTAGTTTTGATTAGTAAACTATCTTATAAATGCAATTATGGACAATACACAGGTTGCATTTTAGGCCACCCGGGAGACATTGCTGAGAAGTAGACAGACCGGGAGACATTGCTGGGAAGTGGACAGGACCAGGACTGTGATATTTCAGTATAAATATTTTGTTTAACACAAAATCTCTATTACTACTTATTTTTCTTCTCTGCCATTTTGCTTCCATGCACACAAACAGAAGTCAGATTTAATATTCATCAATTCCACTGATTCCATGGAAACAATAGTGATTTTTCTAAGATGAAAAAGAATTATAGATGCACACTGATCATATTTCTTGGCTGCAAAAACCAAAACTCTGACTCATCAAATTTAATTACTCATTAAAACACAGGTTAAACAAGTATGCTCTGCATTCAGGTACTGATGTCTATCAGATGAGACAGGGAAGGAGATGAAACTGCAAAAGAATAATTTACTCTTTTCCTTATGGCAAAAAATACAAGATGTATTGCTAGAATTGCTATTAATTTATCGCACCCATACAATATGTGGATTAAATTGCCCTCTCCTTTGTTTTCAATGTCTGAGATGGGATTTTCATTGCTCCTGAAAGTGAGCATTTTATTCTTTTTCTTATTTGAAGGATACTGAGATCCAAGAGAACTCTGCTGTACTTGGGACAGGTTCCAGAGACCATAGCATTCTGGGAGGGTGTTGCCTGGTGACAACTTATAGAGGCAGTGGTTTTGCTATTTGGATGACAGTGGCCCACTGCCAGACCCTCTGTGTTGTGCAGTCCTGTGTCACTTTTAAGTACATGGGGCTATCTGGGAGAGTGAGGGTCAAGGGAGTGGGTGAGGCCAGAGGTTCTCAACTCTACCATCCAGATTCTTGCTTATAAGATTGGTCCAATCCTACATTCTTCAAACCTTCCTGCACATTAAACTGCTTGGCTAACTTCAAGGAGTTTATGCCCACCGCCATGCAGGCTAATTAAAGCAGGGTCTCTGGGTGAGAGCTGAAATGGTGTTATTTCAAACACTTCCCCAGAGCGTCTGCTAAGCAGTGAAGAACTACAGAGCATGATCTGGAGAAACAGAGCTTCTCATAACAATATGGGCCTCTGCTCAACTTCCTGACCTCTTTGGAAGGGCTCTCTTGATCATCTAATTTCTTTTATTCTTCATCATAAATGCTAGAGCGAGAAATATTAAAGCAGGTCACCCAACAGACATCTTGCAATTGTGTGAGTTTAATTTTGAAGGTCTTGGTGCTTACAGGTCAAGAATCTTTGGATTGTCTCCAACACTAAGTGTCTCCTTCTGCCCACCTACTTTCTAAAGGATTTCTTTCCTTTGCTAGGTCAAAGGACACTAGATAACTTAAAAATAAATCAATGACTCATGAAAGGAATCTTAGTTGATCTGAGGCAGTCAGCCTGTGCTTCATCCAAAGACATCCTTTTTTAGGCTGCTAGCATCTGGAGCCATACATGTAACAAGGTGGCCATACTTAAAAACCAAGTGGTATTGGCCATTCACAGAAACCTCATGGTGTCAGGTTCTGAGCCACAGGAAGAATGTTTGGACGGATGTCTAACTGCATGTCCAGAAAACTTCTACTTTTGAGTCATTATGCTTGTTTTTGTTCATAACATAGCAATTTCAAGCAAAAAAAAAAAAGTCACATTTTTGGCATTAGTCTCTGTTCTATATCCTTAGGATTGCATGCCTGTTCTTAAAATCTGTGAACAAGAACTCAAGAGTCTATTCAAACTGGGATTACAATATTCATCAGTCTTAATCTATTGAAGGAGCTTTATATTAAATTCTACATGGAAGGCACGTGCTGTCAGGAACAATAGCTAAGTGTCGCTCAGCAAGATTTGTTACTTGCTGCTATTCACCGTCAGCTTCCTCCGCTGGCGTGGTTTATCTGCCTCAGGGAAAACTAAGAAAGGCCAATTAAAACACTGCTTAAACTTTATCACACTTCCATTTTTGAATTGCAAAGACAGTATGTACTCTTTAAATAACTCCAGTATTTAAAGACTTCCTGACACTTTTAGCTAATGGAAAGCCTCCTTGGCAGGGAAAGGTTTAAGTGGAAAATCTGTGTGTGAAATGTCTAACTATAGCCTACCCATCACTCTCTAGTTGCTGCATGAATAGCAGAGTTATTATTTTTCATTGGGTGATGGCATTCAGCTCTGTCAAAACACCGCTCACACACACAGAATCACTTACTCATTTAATTAGCTCCTCTGTAACTATTTATTGGTTCCGACTATGTGCAAGTTTGTGCCATGGACAGAGAAACGCAATGGAGAACTGGAACTGCACTTTGAAAGCGGCCTGCTGGAGTGGAACAGCGATGTCACAGCCTGCAAACTCAGGTGAAAATTATTTTTTGCTACTTACTCTGTACTTCCAAACTATAAATGAAAACTGTAAGATCTGCTTCTGAGGGCACTGTAAGATCGGACAGAAAATGTACATAAAACCTCTGCACCTTCCCTCTTCCTCTTTGCTAACCTGCACTCCCGGTTCTTTGGACGCTGTTTCCCACATTCTTTTCCAACCATTGTCTGCTTTTCATTTCCCCTTCCTAGGTACTGTCCTCTTATTGGAATTACTACAGTTGGTGAGCCATCTGCCTAACTCTAGTTTCTATATTTTTCTTTCTGGCCCTAATTTTGAACTTCTTCAAACTGTCTCCTAGGAAGTCTTGCTACAGTTTAGCCCTCATCCTATTTGTTCATCCTGAAGCCAGGAGTCTGATATTTGCACATAATCTGAAGAACGGTGGCTAAGCCCCTAGGCAGGCCCTCAAGAGCTCGCACGAGCGGATTCCCACCAGGCATGGTCTTCTCTCTCCTACATCTACAGGGCTTAACTTGCAAGTAAATGTCTAAGTGCTGCCTGTGTTCATTTGTTTTCTCGGATCACGCCTCAGCACATTCATCACATTCTCAAATGAACCCAAAACGCTCCAGTGCTGCTCACACGTGCCTTTCAGGTCTTTGTTTCCATCTTGCAGTGATCCCTACCTCTAGAGAGTCCAGTGACTCTTCATCACCTATAAATATTGTTTAGGATTTTGTTTACAGTGCTTACTCTGTCTGAAATGAGAAAACACTTGTCTGGGAGTATTAAAATGCTTCAGGGCTACCTCAAATATCACATCTTCCAGAAACAAACATGCGATCCTCCCACCAGAAGCCATACAGAGTTAATCTCTACACTACGCTCCCAAGCTTTAGCTTGTATCGTCCTATGTCAGCTTACATCACTCTTCCCAGTGCCTCACTCTCCCTGTGTCCACGGCCCTTACTAACTGACAATGTAGTTCCTCTCTAGACGTAGAGCATTTTCCCTGCCACACTGTTTGCTGGTGTTGGCCATGGAATTCGTTTCAGCCAGCAAAACTGGGCAGACATAATGGCGTGCCCATCTTATCTCCTGGCTTCAAAGGGCACACAGCAGGTTTCTGTTTGCTCCTCTTGAACTGCTGCCATCATTCATGAAGGACACACCCTGGCTAGTTGGCTGCTCCAAGGTGGGTAACAGTTGAGGGGAGCAACTTGAACCCAGCCCACAGTGTGAAACCCAGCTGGGCCACATCTGGCTCTGATCAGCTGACCCCTGCTGGCCTACATATGAATGAGAATATGTAAACCCTGCCTCTTTTTTTTTTTTTTTTTGTATTTTGGGGAAGGGTCCACAGGGTGTTCAGGTTCTCACTACTAGATCGGACTTGTAGTGAGCAACCTGTTTTACAGCCTCCCAAGAGCTGGGATTATAGGCATGCGCCACCACGCCCAGTCGCAACTGCTGTCTCAGCACGTCCCAGGGGCGGGGCCAGCATGGCAGGCCCAGGGATTGAACTCCCAGCCCCTGCACCTGCTTGCAGGCACTTTAATCCACTGAGCTATTTGGCCAGCCTGACCCTCTCTTAATCCATTGAGTCTGGTATAGTTTGCAACTCAGCATTACTGTGACTACAGCTAACTGATATAATTTTTCATTTTAGTTTTCCACGTACAAGAGCGATCCTCATGCCCAGCTGTAAACTCCTGGTAGGCAGGAGCCACACTGTCTTCATCCCTGGGTTCCTTAGTGACTTAGTCTACTTCTTCCATACAGTGAGCAAGTTATACATTTTGATGGTTTCAACTCAACAATTTTCTGTGGGCTAATGTCAACAGAAGTCATTAGTTAGTGACATTTTAATTATAATCAAAGACTTCTTCGTATGTTCCATGTGGTGGGACCGAAGCAACTTGAGCTTCCTGAAATGCTTCCAGGAAAGCCCAGAGGAACAGCAACTACTGATTGGTACACAAATAATGATTAGTTACCAGGCCAGTAATGGCAGGGTTTCTCTTTTCAAAATGTGACACAGGTCAATTATCACAAAGCTTTAAGGACCTAGGACAAAGGAGATAACACCCATTTGCATAAATAGCAATGGCAGATTTGGGGTTTTTCATTCATACTCAGAAAGGCTTCTTATTCCCACATAACTTCTCTGGAGGCACTTTCTTCCTTTTCACCAAGGACTTCAGCTATTCAAAGCTGTTTAATGTGGATATTTGTCGCTGATTTAAGGAAACAAGTTCAGAGTTGAGGGTGGTAGGGGGCAGGTCACTGGCAGCAGACAGAAGTAAGTTACTGAGCAAAGGAGCACGCCCCAGACTAAGAACTGAACTTGCCTTCCAGCCCTGGATTGGTTTCCACAGAACCGACTGTGTGACCAGGGAATCATTTAACTTACTTGAACTGGAAAGAACTGAGATTCATGGAATGCAGGCATTGGCCTACATATTCTACACATGTCTCATTTCATCCTCGTAATAAAACCATGAGAAAATTGGAGAGCTTTAGAGATGTTCGCTTGGCCAAGGTGGCAGAGCTATAGTACGGTAATCACCGCCAAGTCTCCACACTTCCCAGGACCCTACCTGAATGTGCCTCCTTGGATAGCGGCCTCGGCCCAGGCTGACAAGCCCCCTTGGAGAGAGATTTATGCTTCTGCACCGAAAGTCAGTCTGTTCTCAAAGTTTCACAGCCAAGATGATGAAGATTATAAGAGAACTTCTGAACTTTCTTTTCATAAACGTCTAAGCACAGGCAACGCTAACGAGCGAGTGACTGGTTAGGGCAGTTGCTTGTGTTACGCCTCTCTGTGTGGGTACAGAATGTTCTAGTTCATTATTCAGCATGGAGAAGGTTAAATATTTGGGTAAGGACAGGGAACAATCTCCCACTGCCTAGTCTTTCTGCTTTTCAGCCCAGCAGCAGCAAAATAATCAGCAGGAGTTGTCGAAGTCATGGGGGTGGGAGTGCAGGGGACAAAAATTAACAAAAAGCTTCTCTCATTTCCCTGGCAGCTGAAGGGGAGCTGTGACCACACTTTCCCATCTACAAGAGAAACTCAAAAGCTGGGACCAAAACCCTATAGTGAGCTAAAGCTACGTGAAGACTAACCAGCAAGGGCCCTGCTTATCTCACCAATGCCAGTCACCTGGCCAGTCAATGCAGGAGCCAGTGAGCCATTCAGACAGGCAGGCTGGAATCAGGGACTCATAGCACTAGGGCTGAGTTTTCCACGTGCAGAGAGATCCATGGAGCAGCACAGCTCCTGGGTCTCGTCTTCCTTGTGTGGCCACCACCCTTCTTGTCTCACTCAGCATACTGTATCAGTGCTTGTGCCCTCTACCAGACCTCAAGGTACATGAAGGAGAAAATTTCTCTGTGCTTGGGGCTCTGCCCCCATGGTGGGACACAGATCTGGTGACAGCAGGTGCTTGAATAGCTGCGAAGTCTGACTTTTAGACTGGGACACACTTATTTTGGGATGACATGGCAGGATTCAGCAAATAGAGAAGGGAGCTTGAGATGCCTTCATACAAAAGAGGAAAAAATATGCAGATGCTCACAGTCTCAATGTCGTAGACATGGTAAATGGAAGCAGGAAACTGGGGAAGAAGTGGGAGTCGGGGGGAAGAGACATAATTGGTCACAGATGTTCTGCATTAGAAGTTGCACAGTAGTTTAATTAAAGTATATTGATATTTATATTGTTACCTTGCTTCTTGATGTGCCTGAAGGTATTCAGAAAACTGTCCTCCAAAGATGTAATGAGATGTGTATCATTTGGTTAAAAATTTTGATTGGCTAAAAATGTGTTTGGATTTGCTCAAAACTTTTTCATATCAATTTTCAACATGTATAAAATGATTTATTATGCTAAAGTAAGCGGTTTGGGAGACTAAGATGTGTACATCATTTCTGTTTGTGGATTCTAAAACTCACTATTATTTAACACTATGGTTCAGAGAAAGAACTCTTAACACGTTAGTGCAATTTAATCAATTGGTCAGTCAACCAAAAAAGCTTTACAAGGAAGAAAATCAGCAGAATGCTAAAAATATGAATTTTATGTGTTTTATTTCTAACTTGAAATATAAGTTAATCTAGGCCTACTTCTCAAATTCACCGATTAAGGAGATCCACGACCTTGAGCAAGCTGCTTTATTTGTATCTCAATTCCCTCATCCATAAAATGTGAATAAAAAAGCTATTTCCTTCATGGGGGCTCTTGTGAGGAATAACTACTGAATATAAGCAAATAGGACTGGTCCTGGCACATGACGACCTCCCGATAATGTGAATCATTGCATAAATTATGAATTGTGTAAAATATTTAGATGTGATTCAAAGTGAAATAAAAACTAAGCCATTTACCCAGCAAAAACGCATAATCCTTAGCATTTGGACAACTTTTCATCTTCTGCAGCGTCTGCAGCACCCTGGCTGTCATCATGCTTTAAGGCAACTTGCCTTTTTCAAAGCAATCAACTTAGGTTTGTAAAGAAATAATTCATTTTTATATTGCTTAACTTGGAAGTATACTTTCTACAGCATTTGCCTCCTACAGCTCATTTGAGAATACATTACTCTTAGAATGAGTTCCCTGTCTGTGTCTCCAAACCACCCTCTCCCACTTAAAAAAGGCAACCTTTCATCCATCCTCCCACGAACTACCTCAAAAAAGCCAGACCCTCGGAGTGCAATTAGAAAAACATCAGTGTTGGTGTTATAAGTCGTGAATGGCCCTAAACATTGTATAAGAACGATTCTTGTACAATTCAAGTAGTTTCCAAATGTTTGGCCTCACAAAAATTAAAGGTAAACCTTACCAAGTTAGAATGTTAGAAAGAGCACTTGATGACCCAGTACTCTGCGGTACTTGGCACATACCACGTTTGCAAGTAATTCAAATAACTGATAGTGACACGAGACACCTTTCATCCCCACCTCTCTGCCTATGTGTATAAGTTATCCTTTCTTTTTAGTACTCATTAAAAAAAGGAGTGTCTCATTTCAGTAATGCATAGTATTTAACCATAGATAAATGATTTTTTAAAGCCCTTTAATCTCATCAAGAGATGTGTTTTACAAAATTTTTATATTTATTAAATTTTTAATGAATATATGGTAAGTTGATCACTACATGTAACTGTAAAAATAACGCACACTTGAAAAAACTGCAGTAGTCAGAATCATACAGTCAAAAATGCAAAATATTTAAGTTTATAAATATGTTATTTTATAGAAGTACAATACAGTGAGTAACAAAAAAATAAAATATATCAGGATAAAGTTCTGTAGAGAAGGTGGAATAAAAAGTGAATTGAAAAGTAAGTTCAGTATGGTGGCACATGCCTGTAATCCTAGCACTCAGGAGGCTGAGGCAGGAGGATGGTTTCAAGTTCAAGGTCAGCCTAGGCTACAAAATGGGTTCACAAACAGTCTGAACTGCATAGTGAAACCCTGTCTCAAAAAAGAAAAAACAAAAAAAGGTAAAATTTCTGCCAGTTAAAAAGCTTTGTGGGCTGGGGATATAGCTCAGTGGCACAAAGCCTGCCTAGCAAGTACAAGGTTGTCAGTTTGATTCCCAGTAACAAAAAACAAAAACGAAACAAAACAACAAAAAAAGTTTGCCTATTTTTAATTAGTTAATTAATTCAGTACAGGGTGTTACTACACAGTTCAGACTCGCGTCCCCAGTGCTGGGATCGCAGGCGTACACCACCACGCCTGGTTTGGGTGGCTGGCATGGTATGTGGGACCAGGGATTGAACCCGGGTCCTTGTGCTTGCCAATTAGGTGCACAGACCACCAAACTATCTCCCAGGCCCAGTTTGTCTATTTTTAAATGTAATGATGGTGGGTATTCAATCTCTTTGGCATGTAGATTCCATCATCTGCTTTAAAGATGATGCTATAATTTTTAAAATAAAAATATTACATCCTTTGCAACTAAACTTTTTTTTTTTGCTTTTTTTGTCTTTTGAGACAAGGTTTCACTAAGCAGTTCAGGCTGGCCTTGAGCTCACTCTGTAGCCCAGGCTGGTCTAGAACTTTCATCGATCCCCCTGCCGCAGCCTCCCAAGTGCTGTGATTACAGGCATGTGCCATCGTGCCCGGCTTCATGGAAAATTAAAAATATGTGAGAGGGAACACTGTTTTCTAACTTCTTATGCAGAGCGTCGACCTTAGAAGGACAAACACTGGTTGGCTAACAGACATTTCACTGTCATAGTGTTCAAAAGGCCTTTGTTATCACTGGCTTTGGATGAGTGATATGCTGTCTGGTGGTGGCTCATACACGCTGCCTCGTCAGCCTTTATATTCTAGAACCATTCCAAGCCTCTTGAGACATGAATTTTCATTAAGCAAGTACATGAACATGGTGCTGCTTTAAAAATTCCTAGAAGGAATTACTTTCTAATAATATGGTATGATCAATATTTATCTGATACAGGAATTTTTGTGATTTTTTTTTTTTTCTTCTCTGAAACTCAACGTTTACCCACTGTATTTATTTAGTTCATAGTAAAACCAAGTGAAATGTAGTGGATATACTCAGAACAGGGTGTCAAAGAAGGCATCAATAATAAATCAGACAGGGGCCGGGGAGATAGCTCAGTAGAATAAGTGCTTGCCTGGCAAGCACAAGGGTCTGAGTTCAATCCCCAG
>NW_004524690.1:2961807-2962877 GCF_000260255.1 Octodon degus
AAAAAAATCAGATTAAACCAATCCTGAATGTAGAAGAGCAGGTCACGCCCATGACTCATTATTCCTTTGACAAGCTCATGCTGGGTTGGAGAGGTCATTCATCCACATGCTCTGCCGTTAGTTCACTTGTGACAAACACATTAGCTGCAAAATTGCACAGCCCAGACCCCTCTCTATTTTAATTTCATAGGCTGCCCCTGGCTAGCCTCAGCCCTTATCCTGCTTTTAACTCTCAGTACTCACCGATGATTCCCTCAAATAGCTCTCCAGTCCAGACCCCCTACAGCTGATTCCTGCCGGCCATTCCTGCTTAATTAAACCTCCATTAAACAGTCGCACAAGCCAGAAACCACGGAGCTGTCTAGGTCTCCTTTCTCATCTTTGCCTTCATACCCACTCAATACAAAGTTCTACTGATTTTACGTTTGCAGTAACCCTAACATTCCTGCTCCCATTCTCATTTCAACACCACTGCTGGGCGTTGAGACAATCACCTCTTCACCGGTCCCCAGCACAGCCCTCTGGAAGCTGGGAGAGGCCATGCCCATGCTGAGACCTCTCCAACTGCCCTTCACTGTTCTCATTTGCACTCACATTTCTAAGCCTGGGTGACAAGGCCCTAAGCCCTTCATGGTCCACATCTGCTCAGTGTCTTCCTTTAGGTGCGTCCCCCCCACTGTCCCAATGCCAATGATAAAATCTTGGGGCCCGAGGAATAAGGCATGGTGCTTGTGTCACAAAGCGGCATGCAGACACACACCACTAACTGTGGAATGCCTGGTGCTTATGCATCTTATGAGAGGCTTCAGAAGCACAGCACCTTGTAGCAGCAGGGTGAAAAGAGGTCCCGGGATGGCTTCCTGGACAAGTCAGCTCTAGAAGGGTTTCACTGGGTTAGAATTACCAGCTAAAACCTAGGAATACTGGATAAGCTTGAGTTTCACATATTACAAGATAAAGCACACCCCTCCCTTTTTCCAGTACCTGGAATCAAACTCATGAACTCACACTCATCAGACAAGTGTTGTGCTGCTGTTCTGTATTGCCAGCCCCTTGAATTTCATATAAAT
>NW_004524690.1:2962977-2977787 GCF_000260255.1 Octodon degus
TGTATTTGGTTTAGGATTTTACTACACAGTTCAGACTCAGTGATCCTCCTGTTTTCAGCCTCCCTAGCACTAGGATTACAGGTATGTGCCACTATGCCCGGACTTCGTTGATGACTCAGCCTACCCTGGGGGTGGGGCTGGTGCTTTAGTCCACTGAGCTATGTCACCAGCTCAAGAATAAAATTTTATCTAAGTACATTCTGTACAATATTTGGGACACACATTAAAATTTGTAATTGTTTATGGGAAATTCAAACTTGACTAGGCCTCCTAAATTTTTATCTACCAAATTTAGCAATCCCACCTTAAGTGTATGGACTAGCTTGGGAGCAAGAATCAAGCCAAGAAAACAAAGAGAATGGCAAATCGTCCGATATGACTGAAGTCTTATGTATATGAGGGTTGGAGGAAAAGGAAGCTAAGGAAAATAGTTGTAGGAAAGCAGCTGGATCCCCTTCACACAAGTTTCTGAATGAACTTGATTTGTCACAGAATACGATGTCATCTTTCAAACTTACGTTCAACAATGAAATAGAGACAATATCTTCCATGAAAAACAGAGTACACATGTATATTTTTATGGACCTAATTCATGGCTCCTTGAATCTTATCGCTAATAATGAGGGTATGAGTTCCAAACACATCTGGAGTCATTCAGAGCTTGCCCTTAAGTGAAAAAAAAAATCTTTTTATAAAAGTTAAATTAAACATTCACACTTAAGAACAGTTCCTGCCAATACTGAACCTTAATTTTTTTCCTAAACCAAACCAATTTCCAGTGCATATTAATGACCTACAAGCATCAAATCTAAGCAAAACCAGCTAGCAAATATCTACAGCAGGAAATAAATCAACAGATTATGACCTTGCTTATATGCTATGCAATTGACTTCAACAACTTTAGAGTCATGTAAGAGCACAACAAAACACCGGCCATCTGGATCACAAATACAAATTTAATGGTTAAAAAATTAACACGTATTTATTATTTATTCATTAGCCTAACCAGTATAAAACCTCTTACTTTTAAACAACTCATTCAGATAAACAATAGAAACAAATTAGCAATTTGATTTTTTCAGACTGCATAAATATCATTTTATGTTTTTTAAATCAATTTGAAATTCAGCTTTAAAATTCACATGACATGTGTACTGAAATCCCTTTTATAAAAAACTTAAGTACCAAAGAATATTTTCTGTATTTTTTAAAAAAGTTGTAAAAAAAAGACATTGTTAAGAAACTGAGGACACTAAAGATGAACGGGACACTGGATGATATTGAGGAACTATTAATATTGTAGGGTGTCATAATAACTGTGGTTAAGTTCAAAATAATTTTTTAAAGGTATACACACAGGTATTATGAATACACTGGCATGGTATCTGGGATGTGTTATTTAAAAAATTCTACCTTTTGAAAGAACAGGTACCAAAGTTAACTGTAAAGTGGGTTGATGAGATCTAGAGTTTCAATATGTGAGTTAGTATATGTTTGAAAATTTCCATAATAGAAAGTAAAGCAAAACCTTTTTTCATGAGTGAATAATTTCCCTGAAAACATAACATATGGTGTTTTTGCATCCTCCCTTCAATTCATGGTAACACACAGAGACAGACAGACAGACAGACAGACAGACACACACACACACACACACACACACACACACTTTCTATAAAAGTTATTAAAGCAGCTGAATAGTTTCATATTACCGATCAATCATTTATTAAGGACATTCTGTGGACTAAACAATCACTATTTAAGGTCTTCAATAATCTTTTGACTGAGGCTTGAGTATCATCCCCATTTTACAGACAGAGAAGCTAAGGCTTGGAGGGATGATCCAGTTCTTACAAATGTCATAAAAACAGCACACATTTCTATGGTGGGATCCAGACTCAGGCTGCCTGACTCCAATCACTACCAACACTGCTAGGTAAAATGACAAGAGTATAAATAAAGATATTCATAATACATACTGTAAAGAAAAGAATGTAGAAAATTGCTCACATATTTCTCCCCTGCCACAGCTATGTGGCTCAGAGTCAGACCTGTGATCAGCTCGGTCCCAGCACCGGTTCAGTAACAGATCAAGCTGTTATTTACGTAGCAGAGGGGAAAGCTACTGCTCTCAGACAAAGAAGGAGAAGCACAGAGAGAACCAACAGAAGTCGCTTTCCATTGACAACAGCAGTTCTGCAACTGATTTTTGTTAATACTGTAATACGAAATGACCAAAATGCAGTTTGCTTTTTTTTTTTTTTTTCCCCCTTAAATGCCTTCTGATCCTGGTTATATTTTGCAGGAGTTTGCTTTGGGTTTTAAATAATTCATCATGCCGTGCCTCCTGTTTGGCACAGGCGGGCAGGGGGTGGGTGGAGGGGGTGGCGGGGGAGAGGCGAGCTAGGGGGACGCACACCTCCCAAGCGAGGAACTGGCACAGCTGCAGCCCTGCGAGACCCCGCCCCGATGAGCTCATCCCTCGGCAGTGCAAATGAGGATGACATAATGTTTCTGGAGCACTCCTTGCAGCCCACTGCAGCAGGAGCGCGCTCGCTCTGCCTGAACACAGGAAAATTAGCATCAGTATTTCTAGCTGTTCGTGAGGAAATGGCATTTTATTCAAGGGCGTCCTGGGATACATAACACATTGCCTGCCTTACCATCAGCTCCTGAGCAAAAGAAAAACAGCTTATCAGTAAATAAGTCACTGATAACTGCGCTTACCAAGCTAGAAAAGCAGCCAGCATTCTTCAAAAACAGGGTCCAAGTATAACACTAGGAGATATAGTCTCTGTATTTTTTTCAAAGTTTTTTTTTTTTTTTTAAGTTCAAGAGTGCAAAAGTAACCACAGCAATACTGTTAAATAATAGTAATAATATCACATATATTTAACTCTTCTGCTAGGAGCTTTGCCAAGTGCTTCACATGTATTATTTAATCTGTGCTACAACCCTACACAGTAGGCATTGCCACCTCCACACATATACATAGAAGGGGACTGAGCCAGGGAGGCAGGCCATTGGCTCTGGGTCACACAGCAGTTATCGGCAGTCAGCTGGGCTCTGCTTCTTAGCCAAAACTGTGGACCACTGTGCTGCGCTGTTCCACAGGCCACTTGACTGTGGTACAGCTCTGAAGGAGGTGTAGCATCATTTAATCACTCAAAATAAAATATAGGAGAGGACTGTTCTGACCAAAAAGCCCCAGAAACAAAGCGAGGGCACCTTCTGTGTCTGGTGTTTCTTACCTCCTTAGGTACTCCATTTTGTCAGGGAGACCGTACTCACTAAAGGCAAGCCATGAACTAGGCACTGTGCATGGGCAATTTTGTAACGTAAGAATGCATGTTGCTGCTGTTATTATGCCTATTTTGTAGATGACAGCCAAGGAAGTGCAGTGACTTGTCAAAAGACAGAGCAATTGGGAAGTCTGGGGTTTGCTGTCAGGGTTGCCCATTTCTGAAGCAGCAGGCTAGAGTAAAATATGCAAAGATGTTTGAGCCACAGACCTAGGTTTAAATGATGGCTCCTACACTTACTTAATGACCTGGGACAGCTTCCAGAGCCCAGCCCCTCAGCCACGACCTGGGACAGCTTCCAGAGCCCCGGCCCCTCAGCCATGACCTGGGACAGCTTCCAGAGCCCCGGCCCCTCAGCCATGACCTGGGACAGCTTCCAGAGCCCTGGCCCCTCAGCCATGAAATGGGAATGCACAGTAAAGAGGAGAGTTGATGGGACACAGAGTCGAAGCAGCTACCGCAGGGGCAGAAGCAGGAGGCAGTTACTGAGTGTTGGTTTCTCCTTCTAGGAATGGATGCTACCTCTGTGAACACATTCAAGGAAACACAACGGGGAAGTAAGGCTTTCCTACCAAAACCCACTCACTCCCAACCCGCGCTCCCCAGTGCTCTGCTTTCAGCCCTGGGTGCTGTCTGGCTGGCAGAGGACTGAGTGATGAGAGCCCTGATGACCAGAAACCCAGTCAGAGCTCAGGGCAAGTCCAGCCGGATACAGAATGCAGCTGCCATGTGTGAAAGTCAGGCAGATCAGGCACAGTAAATCTCACTGCTGGGCAACAGAATCTGATCACCACAGGAGCCTCTCGGAGCCAGGATCAAATTTCTGATTAGCCTTATCCTAGAGAATCACCTAGATGTGCGCCTGCTCTCAATCTGTAAAATCACGTGTCCACTTCTCATCCTTATTAAATAAACAGGGCAGCTTGATAGGAAGCATACCAACATCTGTGCCACAGGATGCCAGGAAGAGAATACACCTGGAGAATGCCACTGTGGTGCCACGAACAGAGCAGGAAACTTCAGCCACAGGGCAAGAAGTAGATTTTAAAATGTAATTCCTGCGAAATGATTTCTTCTCATGTTTAAAAGAATCACATATGAATCCAGAAAATAGTATTTGTACACCCTGTGGCTATATCTAAGTCTCACTGTACTGGCTTAGCAACCCTTACAAATACTTGTACATTTCATTAATTGTGGTCCTATGTGATAAAGTGTAATAAATAATTACCAGTAATGATTTTTTTTTTTAGAGAAAAAGATTAGTTTTTTTTTTCCAAACTGCAGGAGCGTATTTTTTCTGACCTTTTTTTTTTTTTTTTTTTTTTCCTGGTGGTAGCAGGGATTGAACCCAGGCAAGCACTATTCCACTGAGCTATCTCTCCAGCCCTTCTCACCTTTTAAAACTACATCTTTGAGTAAAACCACACTGAGATTCCATCTAACTACAGAAAGAATGGTTGTCAACAAGGAATCAAGCAGTTGTAATAAGTGCTGGCAGGGGTTGTGGGGAAGAAGGACTCCTTCTCCATTGTTGGTAGTTTAGACTAGTGCAACCACTATGGAAATCAGTGTGGAGATTTCTCAGCCCCCCAAGACCCTCCAAAAGAAAATCTGTTTAACCCAGCTTTTTCCTTCTAGGTAGCTCCTCAAGAGCAATGCACACTCATGCTTAGAGCAATGCAGTTCACAATAGCTAAATCTTGGAAACAGTTATATGTATATATCAGCAGATGAATGGATAAACAAAATGTCATATTTACACATAATGGAGTACTATTCTCCCATAAAGAAGGATGTGTTTTGGTCATCTGCAGGAAAATGGAAACACCTTGAGACCATAATGTTAATGAAGCAAACCAAACAAACTTAAGTATCACATGGTTTCTCTTATGAAAAACACAACAGATAAGTGCAGTGCAAAATACAGAAAGAGAAAAGTTACTGTGATGCAACATGGACAAAATCTAAAAATATGCTTTGGGGCGGAGGAGATAGCTCCGTGGCATAAGTGCCTGCCTGGCAAATGCAAGGTCCTGAGTTCGATCCCTGGTACTGAAAAATACAAAAGTGAGTAGTAAACATGTGCCTTGACTTAGTGTAATTTTGTCTTAGGTATTTTACATGTTTTATGGTCTCTTAGGCTGGTGGTTAATCTGGATATCTGATAATCTGTTTTATAAGGACTTACCAATAAATGAATCTGACGCTGGCAAAACAAAGAATGGTGAAGGGAAGGGGAAAGGAATCGAGACACGTTGTGTATGTGCACCCAATTCCGCACAGGGAGTGCGATCACTGTTACTGCGAATGTGTGCTTACAAAAATTAAAAACTTTAAAAAGAAAAATTAAAAAACTCTACATCTTTGCAAACAACATTACTTCTGAACTTCTGCCCCAGCATAGCAGAGCTGGCGACTTACACTCTGGAGAAGTTAATCTCTGTAATGAAAAGGAAACCACTTGAACAACATGAGTCAAATTTGTTACAAATTAGGAAATGGAAGGTGTGACGCGGCTGTCTCGCATGCTTAAGTTTGATTAAATGTGGAATAAACAGCATCACATAATTTGAAAACTAGAACTGACTTAAGAGACTTATTTACATGGATGTTATATTTAAGGAAAACAAATTCATTTAATCTTTTATTAACATAAATATTTAATCACTGAAACAATCTCTGAAAGTAGGTCTTTTACAAATAGAGGTAAGTGTACAAAAGATGAAGGAGCACATCCAAAGCCATGCAGCTTTAGGGGTAATTCCTTGTTGACTCCTCCCCCCGACGTTAATCAGGTGCCTCCCACAGGCAGCACTTCGCGTGATACTAAGGCATACAATGTGGACCCTATCACTAGCACTTTCTGCTAGGAAGATCCAGAACTCGGGTTAAGGCAAGCCGTAGAGCACTGCCAGGTTTTGCTGTTTTCTGGTCAGGACATCTCAGGTACTTCACCTCCTGCCTCTGCAATCTCAGGCTGCCTATTGTTCCACAGGATTCTCAAGAACAGCTTTTTCCTGGAGAAATTCCTTTCTTCCATGCTTCCAGCTACTTATGAGTCTCAAAGTAGTGGCGAGACAGACTTGACTGATGGCCAGTATCTCTGGACAGTGGTTTTGGCATCTGACCATGTCTTCCTGGATTGGCTAGCAGGCTGTCTTGACATAGTGTCTGTGAACCTTCTGAAATGTCACCTTCTGAATGGGGTCATCTGCAAGTCCATCAAGAATGTGAACTTTGTTTCGATCAACATCTTCAAGAACATGCTCTAAGTCAAAGGTTTCTGGGAGGAATAAACTAAGGCAGTCTTCTTTTGTGTCTCAAAATCCATGAGGGTACTGACAGTCCTGAATTCAGGGAGGCCCAAAGGGCTTATGGACATTGTTTTGAACTGTACAACCCTTGGGTCTTCCCGGCAGCCTGCTCATTCGCTTGACCTACACTGGGTAGTATCCCAATCAAGACAAGTCTTGGTCCTGAGTATGTGGCCTCCACAAGTTTCTCTTGGTGAAGGCATCTAGAAAATGTTTGCTGTGCTGGATGCAGGAGCCTGGAGCTTCCCCATGACTGGCTTTTCTTCATTCTTTCACTCTTCTTTAACTTGTTCTCTTTGGACATTTTCTGAGTGCCATGTTGCGCTCCCTCTGGGGAGGATCTCTCCCCCTTAGCACTGCCATTCCACACCGATCTGGGAGCCGGAAGCTGGACGCTTTCAGAGAATCCCTCTTCACCCATGTCCTCCTTCCTGCCCCTGCAGCCCTGCTGACTGTGAGCACTCCCAATTTCCAGTCCACGTGCCTCCTCCTTGAGGATACTTCCAGGTTTTGGGTGATGTATCAGAATTGATTTCTTCTGCAGTTGTAGAACAACTTGCCCATTATGGACGAGGGGTTGGGAATTAATTCCCAGCACTGATCCTGTTGTCTCATGCAGCATTGGTGAACATCTCTGACCATTTTTTTAGATGCAAGAGGCCAGTTGTGGTAGTCAGCTTTCTGTCAATATAACAAAATACCTGAGCTAATCTTCTTATAAAAAGAAAAGATGCATTTTCACTCATAATTTTGGAAGTTCTAGTCTATGATCAGTTAGCTCCCTTACCTTGGGCTGTGGTGAGCAAGTGCGGCATGGCAGGAGCTCAGAGTGGAGCAAAACTTCTCTCCTTAGGGACAGGAAGCAAAGAGGAACTGGAATGGTACCCCTCATGGATAGGACATGATGACCCACAGACCTCCAAATTGGTCCCTTCCATACAGCCTCATGCTAGGGACTAAGTCTTTAACACAGAGGCCTCTGGGGATCATTTGACATCCAAACAATAGTACCAGCCTAAGAGATGATGAGCGTAATCTACAAGGCTGCCTCCAAGTGGGCCTCTGGAGCTAGAATGGCTGTGCGGTCCCGCCTGCTGTGAGTAAGAACCGGATTCCATCTGCGGGCACAGCATCTGCCGTTCCACAGCTGCCCCAACACCGGTGGAACTGGTCAGCTAACCCATGTTTCTACTGGAGAATCCCATTGTATTAAATATCTGCCGTTTAAAAACAACTAGTAAAAAGAAAACCGGCAGTTTCTCTTCACGAATCAGTCAGACATATATCAACTCCTGCTGGTAAAGTTCAACTAAAAATGTTGGTTTTGCTTAATCAGATAAACAATATCAATGCTAAAACACGCTAGCAAGGCCTGGATAACATGATGATGGTTTAGCCCAACATACCATAAACACACCATAACATTAAAAAAGATATAGACACTGATGGGATTTCAATACTTCAGAATCATATTTACGAATTGCAACTGTCACTGCCTTCTAGCTTTATGAAAGTACCAGGTAGGGAGACAACCTGCTTGGTGGCCCCCTCATGTCCCTCTCTCAGACAGGAGCTTTCTTTCCCTCAATAAATATGTTCTGCTAAAAAAAAAAAAAAAAAAAAAAAAAAGTACCAGGCAGTGATACTTGAATGCTAAATAACATTAAGTTAACTTGAATTTTAGTCTTTTTTTTTTCCTTTGCAGTACCGGGGATCAAACTCAGAACCTTGCATTTGTCGGTTAGGCACTTAAGCCATATCTCTCCACCCCTGAATGTTAGTCTTTGGTATAAAGTACACTTCCCCTTTTCATAGTGTTTAGGCTCATCCAAAAGCTAGCTACCAGGGACTAAATTAAGAATGAGACTTACTAAAAATTCTCACATCATATTAAGGTAGGACTTCTCCAAAATCATAAAAATGAACAGCCCTGTTCTCACCAATAATGTCTTCAGGGGCTAAAATATTTTTTGTTGTTGTTCCTATATTATTTTTTTCCAAAGATAGTTATTTTTATTGGTACATTTTAGGTATACATAATGACCACATTCACCATCGAATCTGTACCTGTGTGACAATATGTGTGTGTGTACCTTTTTTTTCCCCGTCCTGCTACCCTCTCTTCATCCTTCTTCCCTATTTGCAAAAGCTCTGCATTCACTTTTCCTTATTTTCTCTTTTATTTCTCCCTTCCTTCCTTTCCCTCTGCTGCCTGCCTTGTCCTCCTTTCCATATGAATATTTTCTTCCCATTTCCCAGCATCTTTTATACTTTTTGATCCCTATTTACACTATGTTTCTCACATGAGAGAAACAATGTGGTATTTACACATGGGTGTCTGGTCAGGGGCTAAAATACTAATAAAGATCAATTACATGTGGATGCTGTGTGGGAGACTATAGTTTCACACTGTCTTTTATCCTACTTGGAATTAACAGGGCTTCTTGAATGTGTGTCTTTGTATCACTCATTAATTTTGGAAGATTCACAGTTATCTCTTCAAATACTTTTCTACCTTAATTTTTCTCTTCTTCTGAAAACCCAACTGCATGCTGTATACCCTCTTCTGCATTTTCCATCTTTTTTGGTTCCACTGCATTCTATTCAGCTTATTTATTCCTTTTCCCTCTAATGAACAACTGATCACAATGCCTTTGCAAGTATGTGGTCTATAGAGGAATTTCGGGACTATGAGTTCACTCCCTATGAATGGATTCAAATGTTCAAAGTGAGCTATTTTTCTATTGTATTTTGTATTATTAGTATCTGTTGATAGTTATAAGCCACCTGGAGCTGGCCTTCAGGCTCAACATATTCACAAAACTGGATTTATACATTTAATTAACATCACATCTCTAATTTTTTTCTATGTTTCAGATGTATTCCCACTTCCAATTGTCTACTCATTCCATACTTTCCTGAGCACTCCTTGTCCCTTGCCTCTCTCCTTTGTACACCTCCCCTCAATTTCAATTTGCTCACAAATGTATGGCTACTCGTTCCTCCACCTTGCCTTCAAGGTTTCGATACCATCTGGTCCTGATCTATTTACTCAAATTCACTTTCCAGTACTTTTCAAATAAACCTGCACATTAGGTAAGCTACACCTGCACTAGTGTGGGTATTCTGTGTACAATACAAGGGACAGAAAGAGGTTTGCCTTTTCTTTCCCATTTGTTGATTCTGCTGTCTTCAGCTGCCATGAACATTTGCCCCTCTGATGTGCTACCCTGCCTTGAAGCCAGCTGATTAGGGACTGAAACCTCTCAAACTGTGAGCTAAATAAAGCAAAGCGGTCCCCCTTGAACTTCAAGTGTTGGGTATTTTGTCTCAGCAATGAGAGAAAAGTAACAAAGACAAAATCAGATATAGAAAAGGAAGAAGAAAGACATTTCTTTTTCTAATGATCTTAAGACTTACAATAGTAAAATATGGCTGTAAATTCAGAAGGAAAAAAAAAAAAACCTTACAAAATTTTGTGATAGGGCCAGGGAAGATAGCTCAGTGGTCTAATGGCCTGCCCGGCAAGTGCAAGGATCTGGGTTTGATCCCTGGTATCACATGCCATGCTGGCCCTGCCCCAGACCCACCTAGCCAGCCAACCAGGAGCGGTAGTGCATGCCTGTGATCCCAGCACTGAGGAGGATGAAACAGGAGGATCACTACATGTCACACCTACCTAGCGAGACCCTATACCAAATACATATTTTTTTTTTTTTTTTTTTTTTTAAGAAAATTCAGTGACAAAACCTAGTAAGTGCCTTTTAGGCTATAAGACAAGAAGATCTTTCTAAGACTGGAAAATGTGATTAACATGAATTGAAATGTGTAGTATCAAGCACAAGATTTCAAAGATTCATCTACAAGAGCATCTAAATATATCTTTGATATTGTTAAAATATTGATTACAGGTTGAAATATTTTAGACATGGGTTAAAATATAGTATTAAAATTAGTACCACACCTTTCTTTTAGCTTTTTAAAATGTAGCTACTAGAGAACTTGAAATTACATATATAATCTATGTTTTGGACAGTACTGTTGTTGGGCATTGTCTTACATACTTCTTTTGTAGTGGAGACAAAATACCCAACACTTGTGGTTAAAGAAAGAAAGGCTTATTTAGCTCACAGTTTGTAGAAGTTTCGGTTCATAATCAAGTGGCTCCAAGACAGGGTGGCAGGGCAGAGGGGCACCCTGAGGTCAAAACAGTTCATGGTGGGCAGAAGGTAGCAGAGCAAGAAAGGGAATTTAGTAGCTTTTTTGCAGCCCCTTTTATATTCTATCTGGGTTACTGGGACTAGGGTGACACCACATCAATCAGTGAACTGATTTAGTCATCACCTACCCTTCATCCTAGAGTCGCACCATCCATCAGGCATGCTCTAGATTCAGCCACCTCTGAAAAAGACCAACCTATTAGTGTATGAGGTTTTGGGAAACATCTAGACACAAGCCATAAAAAAAATTAAGATAGCATTAAGGGAATCATGTCTTTGAATTGCATCCTGAGGCTCTGAAGGGGTTCATTCATGCATCGCTCCAAGGTGCACCTGGAGAATAACTCAATCACAAGGGAACACAAAGTGAAATATACCACAAACTGCTAATCGCATCATTAAATACAATCTCCCTTGTTACACAGTGTAATTGTTTATGAGAGCAAAGAGCTTAGGGACTTTTGGAAAATTTCAAATATCCATTCAAGAATCTTGTCATCCCTGCTAAATTTGTCATGATCTAATCTAGCTGCCATGTAGTGCATGACATTTTTATC
The DNA here is from genome assembly GCF_000260255.1 of Octodon degus. Classification (NCBI taxonomy): domain Eukaryota; kingdom Metazoa; phylum Chordata; class Mammalia; order Rodentia; family Octodontidae; genus Octodon; species Octodon degus. Next base: position 2,974,374 of record NW_004524690.1, read on the forward strand.
ACAAGTCACAAATGCACTCAACTGGCAAAACACACTTATTAATGCACAGAGCTTGGGAGAGGGCAATCTGCTTCACTATAAGACCATCCCTGGTAACACTGGAAAGGCTGCAGGATGAGAAGACACACATGAACTAACAAAAATTAAACACTCAACTAGCTAATTACACGGTTTATTTAAAGTAGGTGTTATGGTTTGTGCCGAGTTGTCCCCAAAAAGCCTCATGCAGTTATGGGGCAGACTTCTACTAGAGTTTGTGATCAGTTCATGATCAAGTGCTGGGATTATGGGTGAGTGCTGCTGGGATTATGTGTGTGAGTGCTGCTGGGATTATGGATGTAAATTCTGCTGGGATTATGGGTGTGAGTGCTACACCTGGCCTGGGGTGGACAGCTTGAATGCAACATAACAGAGAGAGACTTGCTCTCTGTTGGCCCTACTCCTCCCTTTTGCTTTTGTTCTTGCTGTTTTGCTATTTTCTGCCCTCTGCCAGGTGCCACTCTGCCTTGGAGCCAGCTGAGTATGGACTGAAACCTCCACAAACTGTGAGCTAAATAAACCTTTCCTTCCTTCATTTTGGACATTGGGTATTTAGTCCTAGCAAGGAGAGAAAAGTAACTAAGACAGTAGATGATAAGCATTTATGTGTTTAATTATAAATTGATCCTTAAAACTCTCTAGCTTCTAAATTTTCACTTATTTTCTGGTACTAGTAAATTTCTATTAAAAAATAAAAAATAAGCACTCTGGGAGGCTGAGGCAGGAAGATCACAAGTTCAAACGCAGCCTTGGAAATATAATGACTTAGTGAGACATGTCTCAAAATTAAAAACTAGAAAAGGGCTGGGGGTGTATCTCAGTACAAAGGCCCCATGTTCGAGTCCCAGCACTTCAGGCAAAGAAATGAAAAAACAGGCCAGGGATATAGCTTAGCGTGAAGATCCTGGGCTCAATTCCCAGTGCTATCAAAACCAGCAAACAGAAGGACACAAAAATTATGCAGAAAAAGCAAAAATAATATTTGTGGGCCCTGACAAGTTCCACTTTCAAAGTATATGTCCATGAGAAAAATGTTTACAATCTGAATGGTCAACTTTCTAAACATGCGGTCTACAAAGAAAATGTTTTTAAGAGGACACCTAACTGTTCAATATCCTCTAGCACTTCATTTCTTTATTTTTCTTGGTTTTGCTATAAGGATTGGTATCATCTTTGATACAAAAAATTTTCACAATTCTAAATTCTGAACTCAGAAATGAAGTGATTTCACTATTTTTTTTCAAAAGTTGCTATGCAGTTTTAAAGCAACGTTCCATTACATTTTGATAGTTGCCCTACTTCTACTATGTTCTAAGACAGGCAAGATAAAAAAGTCAGATTGCAATTCAAAGAATTCCCAAGCATAAGACAAAATTCTTTCATTTTTGATTAGTGGGTTGGTAGCAATTTTGAAGCTAAATTCCAGCTACTAGAAAAATGCTCTCAGGGAAATTTAACCATGTGTGGAAATGACATCTTCAAAATTAGTAACACTAGGCATTGATGGTGTCTAGCACCTCAACAGACTGACCACCTACCTCAACCAAAGTTTTAAATAAGGCTATACCTTAAGCTTGCAACAAGTATAAAACTCACAATAAATTTTGTTAGAAAGTATGCATATCACAACAGGGAGGCTTACTGTGGATATGTCTATTAAATTACTTGACGATGCCTCTTTCTGTAATTTCAGAAGTGTTTTCACATCTTAAAGCAGCAGAGAACATACAGGAGCAAGACAAAGTTCCGTGTAACAGATTACAACTGCAGGGCTGCTATCCTTCAAAGGAAGCGGAACACGAGCTCAGGACACAGCAGATTACACAGACTGCACAAGACAAGAGCGAGCAGGCCCTGTGGGAAGATAAGGAAAACATCAAAATTGCCTCAAGGGCGCTGAGCTGATTAAATATATTTCTGCTAAAGGAAAGCAGATTTCATTTCCTAGTACCACTCAGACTGTTTCACTACTCAGGCTTTCTCGGATCTGGATGAGGATTGTAAAATGGTACGGTAATTCTGGAAAACAGCTTGACAGCTTCTTATAAAATTAAAACAAAATGTATCTACTCTACAACTTGTAGGTGTTTACTCAGGAGAACAGTAAGCTCCCAGAAGCCTGTTCCCTGGATTTCAGTGAGATCCTGAGCACGACAGTGACTTCCAGAGTTATGATGTGAGAGGTGGGTATTAAAGGAGGTATGTAAACTCTTGTCACAGATTTAGGCACAGGAGAAAGAGTGCTGGGCTGCAGAGGGCACACCTGCGGCTTCCACCCCGGCTCCAGCGCTCCCCCGTGCTGCTCATCCATTCCAACCTTTGGAAGCCTGCTCTGTGCCAGGCACTCTTCTAGAGTTGAAGACACTGAACGAGTGTGACCGCCCGAGTCTTCACTCTCAGGGGCATCACAGCCTGGTGCGTGGGAGAGGAGGTTCACATTTTCTGAACCTCAGTTTCTGCCTCCATCATTCAACTCGGTGCAGAATGCTTGCCACATTGCAGACTGTATTGAGTCTGGGACAAGAACGCGCTAGGTGGAACCCGTGTTCTCTTACACCTTACGAGTCTGATGAGGGCGAGAGGCGCGTAAGTGGACAAAGGCCCTGCGGGCGGGGCGAGGCGTCAGTGCCAGGTGGCAGAAACTGGTCACAGGAATGGGTCAGGGACAGTTTCTTGGAAGAATATTTGAATGCATGGTGAAGAAAGTATCACAAATCCATATTACTAGTGAGGTGAAGTGAGAATGGTGCTGAAAGCAATCATGGGTCCATAAAGTCCCTCATGATATGAAGCAGCTCTGATTCTATTTTAAGGCAATAGTATTAAACTGGAAAATGGTTGTGTAATCCTGGCCCTAGTTTATACCGTCTCTGAAAAGAGTGTTGCCTTCCTAACACATGTGCTTAATTTGGGCTTTCCACATCTTTTTCCTCGATGCCAGCGCTTCTAACATTCTGCTTGAAGAACTTAGGTAATTGAATAAGTTGCTTCTAATCAGATGGGGCCAATCCTGACTTCTGGGTTCTGGGGTGTGCTATATTCACATTCTGCGTCGTAGCTCTGTGGTAGGCCACAACGGCCCCAAAGCACGAGGCAGGCCTGCCAAAGCAACCAAGGCTCTTGCTATTCTGAAACATAGCAAATACCTAATACTGTTTCCATTTAACTGAAATGTTCTGCTTATGAGGCTTGAATGCATTTTATACCATAAATATCCAGAAATATAAAGTGGTACAGGAAACATTAGCTCTGCAGCAAGACCTTTTGATCTGCCTTTCATAAAAACATGTTATTAAAAAAACCTCTAAAAAACACCAAGTGGGAAGTAGGACTGGAACAAGAGTTCAGTAAATTACTCTTTCAAAATACTATGGC
>NW_004524690.1:2978197-2996467 GCF_000260255.1 Octodon degus
TGAAAAAAAAATACTATGGCACTAAAGTGAACTTGGATAAAGGAGATTACCCAGAAAAACAGACCCTGCCCAGCACAGTCCTGTCCAGAGCCGGAAAGTGGCTCACAGAGCCATGCACGAGAGGTTCTGGCTGCCCAAGGCCCCCACTGCCGCACCTATGATTGTGATGAAAGCAACTCCAACCATATGAACTGGGTGCCATTTATGCGCATTTTGCAAAAAATATGTGTCAGCTACTTCCTCTCACCATTGGGAGGGGCGACAGTGGGTAAACAGAGGACCAGTCTTACTTCTAGCAAGAGCTTATTTAAATGCTACTCTCCATCTTTAGAAACATCTGTATTACAGTCAGGTATCAGAGATATTTCCTGGATGGTCCAAAACGGAGGCTGTGAAACAGCCTCCAAAAGTAATATATAACCTTCAAAAAGTAATATGTAACCAGGTACATACCCAGAACATAACCATGTGTATTGCTAATAAATGTGGGCACTATGCAAAGTCTAATGGAGCTCCCTCTGCGACCTGTGTATGCTTCTAAGTCTCCTGTGAACAAGGAAGTGTGTATGGTAAAGTAAGAAAGAAAGGGATTTCTTTATTCCATGAAAGAACAAGCTGCCCAGCAACCCAAAGTATCCGGGCTACTTGGCCCCCGATCAACGCCTTTGTTCTTGCAGGCAATGAGCCTTTGTGAGTTCTAATTCTGCTCTGGAGGGATCTCAAAGGGTCCTGAGGGCACAAACCAACACTTGAGCAACATTTTATTTTATTAATTAATTTATTTTTTTACTGGTAAATGTTTTAATTTGAAAAAAAAAAAACCCAATAAGCTTCGAGATGAGCAGCATAACTTCACGGGAGAGCCAGCTTGGCCAACTAAAATTTTCTGAATAGCAACTGACACTGATGTACAGGTGTACAATTAGCTGACAAAACTGAACAAATGGGAAATCCATTTTTCATTTTTGTTATGTCTTTCCCTCCTTCCTGTTCCGGGTCTGGCTGATGTTACAATCTCAAACTAACTGCTGCTCCTCCCCCACAGCAAATCAAGTCCTGAATTTCAAGTGGAACTGTTCTCCTGTCCCATTCCATGAACATTCGGGACAAAACCACTGATCACCAATATTCTTCAGGTTACCAATACAGCACAAAAAAGTGTCTGGGTAGGGAAATGAACAAAAGGGAAATTTTTCTTTTTCTTTGTGTTTGGGGGAAGAAAATTATTTGCGATAACGATTATTTAGTATGTAGGAATAACATTTTATTTTAAACTTCTGAATAAAATACCTATCTTTGATTACTAATCAAGGTAGGGGAATGGACAATGACTGAAGAGAGAAGCAACTTGTGCTTTTGCAGGAAAAGGAGAAAGGTGGGAGAGTTCTAGAAAGAGACTGGTGAGGGGAACACAGCTAAGAGTCAGGAAGGAAGTTAAGACTTAGAAGGAGATTAAGAAAGGAATGTGGTTAGTTCAGAGACATCTTCTCCAGCTTCTACGCTCTTCAGGAGACACAACTGGGAGTTAGGGGAGGGAGGGAAGCATTCCAAATGCAACTCGTTGACTAGACACTTACTAAACAGCGAATTCTTCCAATCACTATTCCTGGGCTGGGGATTCAGCAGGACAAACAGCACCTGCTATGAAGGGTTGCTGGCTGTCATGATTTAGGTCTAGAAGGTTTCCACAGAACCTCAGGGGTTCGGAGGTGAGACTTCTGGACAGGGACTGGATCATGTGGTGCTCGTCAGTGGATTCAGCCAGGTAAGCTCGAAGGCTGAGTGTCTGCCTGGAAGAAGCAGGCCCGGCGGCAGGCCCCGGGAGCTGTGTCTCCCTTCCGGCTCCTCCCTTCGCCCCTTGCTTCCCGGACACTATGCCGTGAGTCTCCTGCTTCTGCCCCGGCACTTCCACCTTGGATCGGTCTCCGTGAACCCTAACTGTGAGCCGAAGTAAACCTCGCTTCCTTTAAGCAGACTGTGTCTCAGGGATGAGAACGTGACTAAGACATCTGTTAATGAATGAGGGACAGGTTCAGGGCCCTTCCCCACGACAGTCTGTGCCTGCCTACTTCCTGAAGGTGACAGTCTGCCCTCCACACCTGGGTTCCGTCGCCCCTCCACACACATGGATCCAACCAACCACAGATTAAAAAAAAATTCAAAAATGACATTTGCTTCTGTACAGAAACATAAAACCTTTTTTTTCTTGTCATTATTCCCTAAACAGTAAGTACCACAACTATTTACACAGCACAGACATTATATTAAGAATTATAAGCGATCTAGAGACGACTTCAAGTATAAGGGAGGATGTGCACAGGCTATCTATATGCACATATGATACCAGAGGACAATGCTTACGCTGTGAACTACCTTTGTGTTACAAATGGCCTTGACGCCCCTGGCAGGTTATCAGTGGAGGTTACAGGCTGTATCTTGTATTCTTTTAATGCACAAAAAGAAACCTAGTGCCTGGCCCATACTGGCATTTTATAAACCTGCAGTCAGCATTTGGCTACTATCTTGAACACTAGAGGAACCGTGCCCCTATATGGCCCACTTCAGTGGCATCAGTGACAGGGTGGGCCCTCCTCACCTCCTTCACAGACGTGACTTCAGGCCGAACTCTGCTAGTGTGCAGTGTTCAGGTGGGCACACCATCTCTCACCGCACTACGGAAACTCCTCCGCGGTGCTGTTGCCAACAGAATCACCTTAACCTTTGGCTTGCATTCAACTGACCTTTAGGCCAACCAAGAACGCCTGTGTGGCAGGGGAACCCAGGCCAGGAGTTCAGAGCATTTTTTCCTACCCAGCCACGAAATGCCTTATATTTCTTAGCACCACCCCCTCCTCCCCAGCAGCTGCTCATTGATGGTGACAGGCACAGAAAACGATGCCACAAGGCGATCCAGATGAATCGAATTTCCTCCGAGAGGAGGAGACGACCCTGGCTGGTGTGGCAGTGGACTCTGGGTGTTATTTTTCACTTTAATGGACCTGGGAGGGTGGGATGTCTTCAGAATCTCTGCAGCACTGTCCGACAGAAATTTCCAGTAGTCAGGTTACAAAAGTAAAAGGGGAAAGAAATTAACTTTAATAAGGCATTCTGTTTAGTCCAATATATCCCAAACACCATTTGAATGTAAAGTAAATATAAAAATTTCTAATAAGCTACTTTAGATCTTGTTCTCTACAAATCTTCAAAATCTATCCTAAATTTAATGCACGCAATCCCACTTCCAACTACCAGTGTCTCGAATGTTTAACAGCCCCATGGAGACTGCAGTGGACAGCATGGCTCTAAGGGAGTCAAAGGAATCTGGGAGGACCCTGGGCGACTGTTTCCCAATGAACATTTTTGAAAAAAGATACATTAAATAATAAATCAACCGTGGGAGTAGGGTGGGCCTGATAGCTCAGCGGATTAAAGTGCCTGCTTAGCAGGCCAGCGTTCAATCCCCAGCATGTCGGTTGGCCCCGTCCACAGGGCTCACTGAGACTGGGCGTGGTGGTGCGTGCCTGTGATCCCAGCACTTGGGAGGCTGAAAACAGGAGAATCATTACGAGTCTAATTTACATAAGTGAGACCCTGAACACCCTGTAGACCCTGCCCTAAACACAGAAAAAAACCAAACAACTGTGGGAAAGTATTTATGTTTACTATATAAATTACTTTAACACTATAATGTTCAGGCTGAAACTTTTACTTCTATTAAACTACTTAAATCTTAATATCTGCTCAAGAAAATGCCAAAGTGGTAGGAATATTTTTTAACCTGCAAGCACATTAATGAGGTGGCAAGAAACTTAGTGGCTCTCAGACAACCTGCTCTGGCCAAGGCACTACTTGGGCCAGCCTGATACTTCTCATCTTTGTTTACAAGGATGAAGCAGCAGCCTTCGAAAGAGACACAGAAATAGAATCTTAGTTTCCATCCCACAAGCCTGAAGGTTTTGTCAGTCTGCTTGGAAACTAACAAACAACTGTCCACAGACTTGACAGTGCCTCGTTTTCAGTGGAATCTATTTACTGTCTATAGTTACGAGGCGAGCACTGTTTCCTGGGCTGCAATTTGCCCACCATATATTTGTACTGCTTTCCAAACATACATGAACAATACTGTAATGAGTAAAATCAAAACACAAATGAATTCCTAGTAACGATCTCTTCTTGGCATCTTCCCAGTCAATGAAGATGAGATTGCTTGTTGCTAAAGTGCACTCTTTCAGTGTCACAAATCCGTATTTGTGGCACTCGTTACCTTAGATCACTGTTTTGCTCTCCTTTGAGTGGTAGGTTTGCTGTCAGCCAGGCTTCTCCTCGATGAGATCTTCCCAGCACTTGTTATGGAGTTAATGGTCTCTTGTTAAGAAAGGTTGAGTTTTAGAACCAACTACATGCTGAGTTTAATTGCTCAATGGTAATACATTCAGCAGAGATGATTTCATTATATAGTACAGACTGGCTACTTTGCAGCACTTCCTGAGGCATAATAAGCTTTTACCATAAAAACCAAATCAACGTTAACTTGCAAAGTTGCCACTTTACAGCCACTGCCAAAGGAAAAAGATAAAAACAACAAAGCGAGATAAAGTGAACCTTTATCAAGGAACTGGACCAAAACAATGATCAAACCAGCTCTTTCCATCCCTTTGAGGCAATCTGATTTGTAAGCTGAGGTTTCAAAGGATATTTTATTTAATTGCTGAGGGCAAGAGAGCAGTAGGAGTTTTTAAGTAAGCTTTTTATGGTGCTGGCTTGCTCTGCTTTTGGAGCACACTGAAAAAACAATCTTTTAAAGTTAGTGTTTTCAAGCTCGTCTCATAATCCCATCAGTTCTATTTCCTTTCAACTACATCAAGAGTAAACTTGTAGAAAAGAGAGGAAAAAAAAATCTGTCTTGACAAACAGGTGAAAAAGCATTCAAGTTTCAAAGCTAGCTGGTAGACAGTGGCCAGCAAAATCCCTCTGTATTTCCAAGCAAACACAAGGCAAAGCAACATTTTTTTTACACCTTTTACAAAGTCTGTTTAAACAAGGCACACACAATGCTTCTTCCTGGCTTCTAAAAGCTGAGCATTGTTGTATGTTTAATTACACTCCTAAATCCTAAGGAATAGAAACAGCCAGCTAGGTAGTGACTGTCTGATCTGTATATCTTGGCTGGAGGAGAAGTGTGTGCAAAGCAAACCTGCCCAGACTCATGTTTCTGGATTCCTCCCGGCTTAGCCCAGCCACACTCCTCTTCAGGGCTGCAGGGCGGCGAGGAGCCGCAGCACACACCAGTTGCATTCATAAGGAAACAATCTTCCTGCCCACCCAGCACTATATTTAGAGCCATCTCTTGGCAATGCAAACTTATATTTCTGGGCTTTCTGCCACTCAGACCAAAAAAAAAAAAAAAAAAGACAAGAAAAACTGGTTTGGTTCCAGTGCTGAGCCCAAGCAACAAAAGTTAAATGTGTCATTCTCCATTGATGCCTTTCAGTGTCAAACATCACTCCTTCTTCAAAAGCAGTCAACACTGGATATGGCTCTGAAGAATGCTCTTCTTTTCCCGATTCTAATGAGTAAAATGTGTGCTGCTCTCTAAGGGATGCAGTGTAAAAGAGAAAGAAATGGAGCAAATTTCTCTGAAAAGGACAGAACATTTTGAATTTAAAAAATAATATCATCCATGCTGGGGCTGCTGACTTGCCCAAATCTGGTGACTCCATAGAACACGTTCAATCCCAAGGCCAGCCACTGGGCTGATGGGAAGAGAACAATGAGCGCTAAATCCTTGAGCTTCTCCTGTCCCCAGGTGCAGGCCATGTGAGACGCTCTTCCCAGCAACTTGCCACCCAGCATCTGGGAAAATTATGCTTCTACGCTGGGAGAGGTCAGGCAGACTGGGAGAGGTCAGGCAGACTGGGAGAGGTCAGGCAGACTGCGACAGCAGTGCCGTGGCCAGCATGGGTACTGGCGACTGCAGGTCACCCAGGCTGTGGTTCCAAACTCGGAAGGCCACCCGCATCAGGAGCTAGTGGAGCAGTGTTCCTCTGGCCCACTCAGGCCCAATGGGCCGTGCTCCATGCTCTTCCTCTTCCAGGGATTTTTCTTATAATAACACATTATGAACTAATTCTACATTTCTTTAGTTCAGTATCTTGTCATGGTGCTGACTGCTCAGAAATGCAGTAGAAATAACAAGACGTCAACCCAGATTTACCGTAATGCAACATCAAGCAGGACGGTACTTGGGTTTAAAGTGTTTCCTTCACACTGGATACACAGTCACCTTTAACTAATTTAACAAATACAGAAAAAGAAAGAACAAAAATATCTGCAGCCCTCTAGCCATTCTCTCATGTTAAAAAATGTAACAGAAAACACAAGTATTATGTTTTTAAAAATCCCTTCACAAATTTTTTGAAGAATGCTAAATGGTGTGTGTGTATGTGACGGAACCTCATTTGACATGGAATAGGAATACTCCGGAAAGATTCAGAATGGTTCTACTGATTGTAGTCTGGGATTTTATAAATGGGTCACTGCAAGAGGAAATTCACTTATGGCCAAACACAAACATTCTAACAGCCAAGTCTTGCAGGGCGTTTACCAGTTCTCCTCCATCTAGGCTGCGATGGCTGGGTAAGTGCGTCCAGCATGGCACTAACAGGAGACGCCACAGCCTTCGAGCAGTAGGGCCTTCCGGGAGGCCTCCAGGTCACGGGGGGGGGGGGATGCCCACCACGGAGATGACGGGACCCCAGCCTCTTCCTTTTCCCTTCTACTTCTTGGCTGAGGAGGGCAGCTTGTGTGCTCAGCCTCCTGCTCCTGCTGTGATGCGCTGCCTCTCCATAAGCCCAGGCAATGGGGCCAATCAGGGACTGGAAACTCCAAACTGCGAGCCTCCAAAGTCAGCCTTTTCTACTTATAAATAATTATATCATCAGTATTTTGTTACCATTTCTCACAGCTGACTAATACAGGTCGAGGGCTGGATTGTAAACTCTGTTCCCTTAGAGTTACGTATGACTAGAAGTTGTCCTTGGTACTAGGCAGTCCAGGCATCTGTGCTGCTTCCCTCTCGGGAAGTCTGGTATGCACCCAGTCCTGACAGCCATAGCCTCAGAGGACTGGGATTTACCTCTGTTCAAAATTCAGCCTCCCTACATTAGGTGTTTTAGGAAAGACGGACAGACAGACGGATGGACGGACGCACACAAGTACCCCCAAATAGCATGGTCATGTAGCAAAATGGAGCTAACGAGCTATCACATCACTGGGGCCCCCTCCAAGACCATGTTTTGCTGGATGAGAAGCCCAAGTCTTTTGGGTACTGAGAGAAATATTCAAGGGCAAATATCTGACCCCCTCTAAGGACAAACAAAACTTCTTTGTACCCAGATATATGAATGCCTGAGTTTCTACTACAACGATGCTGTTGTTTACCATCCAGTCGCTGCTAACTTGCACCAGGGATGGTTCTGGGTAAAAGTTCAATTTCCTCTTGTTTCACACTAACCCCACGAGGAGGCATTATTCCATTTCCATTTTGTGAACAAGGCGATTCAGGCAGTGAGCATATGTGGCTCGTGCTGTCATATATGTAAGAGTATCAGTGAAGACATGTGAGAATAAAGAGATTCACATATTGCCTTATAATATGGAGCAAACTGAGGCCCAAGGAGTTTTAAGCAGTTTCCTTATATCCTATTTTAGGTTTCACGTTTCTATTTCTTAGGAACTCACTTGGCTTAACGACCTGTAGAACCTGCACTCTTGGGCTGCAGGATCGCTCAGTGGTAGATCACATTTCTAGTGTCCACAAGACCTGAGGTTCAATCCCCAGGGTGACCAAAAGAGAAAAAGAAAAGGGACCTGCCTTATTCATAGTAGAGCATAATGCACTGTTTTGACAAATAAAGATTAAATTTTGATAAGGTTAGGCATCATTATACAGAATTCACTTTCGCCTCGGCTTACGCAATATCCATCCAATCATCCAGCGATGATTACAGTGCAGACAGGGCAGCTACAGTCAGTGGCCTCACCAGGCGTACAGTCCAGCTAGGCACACAGGCAATAAACAGCAAGAGGGTGCCAAGGAGCAGTGTGCGACAAGTGAATACTGTGTCCCAAAATGCAAAGTGCTCGGGTGCAATACAGTACCGTCTTCCACACGGTGTTTTACATTTTACAAATGAAAAAACTCTACCTTACACAAATTGAGTCTTGCCCAAGGTCACACGACCTCAGGATTCTGTTTTCCTGAGTGTCTATGTTCTAACCTGGTACACTAACTATACGGCCTCACAGTTCACAGCAAGAACAGATTTTAAAAACATTCACTCATTCAGCACTCAGCATTTGAGTTAGTTTCCACACTAGGAATGCTGAGGCAATGAACATGAGTAATTCAGTTTTTAAAGTTGCCCATGGGTATCTAATCAGCTAACAAGAGTGTTCAACTTCGTAGACTTCCGAAAGTTTCTGAAATAACACTTTATTTAATCCTGACCTTTCTTTTTGGGAACATCTCTTTCCACAAGAGACTTTGTTTTTCCTCCTAGCAAAACATCTCACTCCTATGCCTGCTTTGGACTGGGCATGTTCTATGTAAGTCAACATTTTGGTGCAGCAGACGGATTCTAAGCCGGTCCCAGGGAGCCTCACCTCCTATCGTTCATACCCTCATCCATGCGCTCCCTTTGAGTGTCAGAGGGACCTGTGAGTTGCTTGTAGCCAACAGAATATGGCACAGGTGATAGGATATCATCCTTCTGAGTAGGCTACATAAGACTGTGGCTTGCTGGCAGATTCTTCACCTTGCTGGCTTCTCTTCCTCTCCTTTCCGTTCCGTTCTGTTCCTTTCCTTCCTTTGAGACAGGGTCTCACTATGTAGTCCAGGCTGGTCTTGAACTCACTGTGTAGTCTAAGGTGGCCTCAGACTCTGATCCTCCTGCCTCAGCCTCCCAAGTACAGGGATCATATGCATGTACCACCATGCCTGGCCGCCTTGTTGGTTTTGATGAAGGAAGTTGCCTGGTCGGGGAGACCTACACAGCAAGAAATTGAAGGCTGCTTCTGGCCTTAAACACCTCCCAATGAAGTGAACCCTGCCAGCAGCCACGCAGGTGAGGTTCTACATGGTCTCCCCACAGCTGAGCTTTTAGACAAAACCATAGCTTTGGGTGACACCTTAAATTTAGCTTTGTGAAGGAAGCCCAGAGCAGACAATGCAGGCAAACTATGGCCAGATTTCTGATCCACAGAAACCAGGAGATAACCAGTGTCTTAAGTTGCCAAATTTGTGACAGTCTGTCACCCAGGAACAGATAATGTACCTGGGGGCTATGGTGTAAATGCACCAGATTCCCCCAAACTCACAATGGAATCTAAGACCCAATGTGGCAGCCTTAAGAGATGGGGCCTTTGAGAGGTGATGTGTGAGGCATAGCTCACGTGAGAGGGATTGACTCTCCTATAAACACGCTTGAAGAACTAGTTAAATCTTTTTTGCCCTCTGCTGTTCTACTGTGTGCGGGTACGGTAACAAGCAGCCACCTTGGAAGCACAGAGCTATCGTCAGGCATCAGATGTTGGTATCTTGTTCTTGAACTTCTCAGCCTCAGCAAATTAAATCTCTATTCCTAAAACTTACCCAGTCTCAGGTATTTTGCATTAGCAGTACAAGTAGACTAAGACACTTAGTTAAAAGGTAAATATTTTTATTTCTTGGAACTATGTAGGCCTCTCAAGCTGTCAGCATTAAAAATATTAACTGCAAATTAAATCTCTTGGTTAAAACATAAAAATACTAGTTCCTATTTCCTGGGCATTTACGAAGGGCCAGGTAAATTCTTTTCTTTTCCTTTCTTTTTTTAAAAATGTATTTAGGATAGGGTCTTCAGGGTCTACAGGGTCTCACTACACAGATCGGACTCATAGTGATTCTCCTGTTTTCAGCCTCCTAAGCACTGGGATTACAAGTGTGTGCACCATGCCCAGTCTCAATTGCCATCTCAGCATGCTCCAGGGGTGCGCCAGGCTGCGGATCAAACCCTGGTCCCTGCGCTCTGCCTAAGCAAGCACTTTAATCTGCTGAGCTGTCTGGCTGGCCTTGGACCAGGTAAATTCTAATATGCAGTAGTGAAATTATGGCCACATTTACACACAATAATTCATTAGTAGAGAAGAAATATTAAATGACTATTTGAGTTAGCAACTTAGAAAAAAATAGTGGACTTTACTATTTTCTCGTCCAACTGAGGTAGGAGGTTGGGGCATAGCAAATCACCCAGATAAAAGGATATGATCTGGCAGTCCGACGGGACACATGCAAAACACCTGCCATGCTCTGCACCTGGTATCAATCAGCAAATGCTGCCTTCAGTTCTCACTGCTCAAGATCAAGCAGGTTTTTGATACGACAGCATAGCTGTGACATCAGAATTGGGGGATATAAAACAAGGCAGCCATTAATCTTGTGGTGCTATGAGCCTTTCACTGGCCCGCTCATGCCCTTCTTTTCTATTTCTTTCCCTACCTTAAACACCCTGCACTCACTCTGCAGGACACCTCTTTTCAGAGTACTTATCCACTCTTCCCTTTAATAAATATAAAACTTTACTATATTTTTAGTAAAAGTGGCCATCCTCCTGAAGTTGTTATACAGATTTAATGCAATCCCAGTCCAAATACCATTAGCATATCTCCAAGGACTACAAAATACATTCCTAAAATTTATCTGGAACCAGAAGACACCTAGAATAGCAGATGCAATCCTGGGCAACAAAGGGAACGTAGGTGGCATCACAATTCCAGACTTGAAGCTATACTACAAAGCTACTGTGATAAAATCAACATGTTACTGGGAAAACAAACAAACAAAAACAACAAACCTGAGGATCAATGGCATAGATTAGAAGATGCAGACACAACAACAAATACACACAGCTTCTTTGACAAGGGGGCCAAACATGTTTACTGGAAGACAGACAGCCTTTTTAATAAATGTAACAGAAAAATGGGCTTTCCACATGCCAAAGACTAAAACTATACCCATGCCTATCACCATGCACTAAAGTCAAAATGGATCAAAGATCTAAATATTAAAATAGAAACATTAAATATACTGGAAGTAGGTAGAAATCTTGAAGACATAGGGGTAGGCAGAGAATGCATGAACAAAACCCAGACTGCATGGGAAATACTTCAAAGAATCAACACCTGGGATCTCATCTTGTTAAAAAGCTTTTGTACAGCAAAAGAAATCACCAACATAGGGAAAAGACAACCCACAGAGTAGGAAAATTTTAGCCAATTGTTCCTCAGAAAAAAGTATTTCTATCTAGAACATACGAAGAATTGGAAAAAATAAAAACAAAAACAGATTCTCCAAATTCAAAGAAAGACCCAATGAAAAAGAGGCATCTGTGATGATGAATATATACATCTTAGATGAAGAAATACAAATGGCAAATAAATACATGAAAAATGCTTAACATCGCTGGTCACTTGAGAGATACAAGTTAAAACACTGAGATTCCATCTTACACCAGAAAGAATGGCTACTGTCAGTAAATCAACCTGTAACAAATGCTGGAGGGGCTGTGGGGAAAAAGGAACACTTCTCCACTGTTGGAGGGAGGGCAAACTGGTTCAACCACTGTGGAACTCAGTATGAAGATTCCTCAAAGAAACTGGGATTAGAGATCCCTAGCTATTTTCCTTCTGAGTATCTTCCCAGAAGAATTAAAAACATCATACCACAGCAATATATGTGTACCCGTGTTTATAGAAGCACAATTTGTAATAGCTAAATCTCGGAAACAACCCCAATGCCCATCAACTGAGAGAAGGATAAAAAAGATGTGCACTTTTAATATAATAAAGTACTAAGCCACAAAGAAGGATAAACCTGAGACCTTCATAGGTAAATGGATGCAACTTGAGGCCATAATCATAAATAAAATGTGTAAACACTATATTGTCTCCCTAGTGTGAGAAACTGAAAGAACAAATTAAAATGCACATCAGCTATCATGAAATGGGAAGAAATTATGCTAAAGGAGAAAGGAACTAGGATGAGTGGAAAAGGAAAGAACGGTAGGGAAAAGGGAAAAAAAAATGCAAGTCAGTTACACTATTAGTATTTCTTAGTTTTTTAAAAAGGAAGGTCAACGCACACCCTTCTTAAGAATATTATTTTCATGTGGGCAGGATTGAGCAATAGAAAGGCTTCGAGGTGTGGTCAGTGAGAGGCAAGCATGACCTCCTGAAGGCCACTTCCCCTGCTGTATGCACCAGGACATTCTTGTGGGAATGAAGCCCTTTTTCTGGAGGAGACTATACTATTGATACTCAGAAAGTAGCCCAGACAGCCATGAGGGGTCTGTGTTCCTTCGGTCACTGCGCAGCTCCAGGAGCCTGGGGACAGCCTTCTGTTCCTCCCATCCACTGCGCCCCGTCTGGGATCCAAGCCAACCATGTACTGGGCATCACCTCCAACCAGAACAGACTTTTAGCATGTTTTCCTTACTCGTGTTACTGATACACTGAGATGTTTGGGTCCCTCATATTTGTTTAATAATTATCTTAAAATGATTTATCCATTCCTAAAGTACATCACACCCAGCTGATTGCTGTATCACCAAACGTCTATCATACAGCATTACTTCAAGGTCCCAGAAATTTATAGAGGCTTAATTTTAAGGAATATGATGTTTGTTTTAAGGATTCCTCACAAACTTGTCATTTTTTTAAAGACACAATTAGATTAATTAATACATAATTCATAATAATTAAGGACAGTTTATTTCACCCATACAAGTGTTTACCATTAACTGTCAATTATAACTACATTGAAACATGTGTCCAATGTTAAAATTACTTAAAAACTTTAGATTTGTTCATCTATACTCTGGTACTTGGGTTTAACAGTTTCATGTCTAAGGGCTGGCCAAATAGCTCAGCGGATTAAAGCATCTGCAAGCAGGCACAGGGCCTGGGGTTCGATCCCCAGGCCTGCCATGCCAGCCCCGCCCCCAAGCGCACTGAGATGGCAATTGAGACTGGGCGTGGTGGTGCGCACCTGTAATCCCAGCTTTGGAAGGCTGCAAAACAGGCAGATCACTACGAGTCCGATCTTAAGTAGTGAGGCCCTGAACACCCTGTAGACCCTTCCCTAAAATACCAAACAAAAGAAAAACAACATCAAAAAAAGTTTCATGTCTAGCGTACGTAATAATTTCAACACATAAGAATAAATTAAAATGTATATTATCAATAAAGCTGTCTTATTTTTCTACTTGTGTGACTTTTAATCATAAAATGAATATTGTGTTAAAGGACAAAGAGATATAGAAAAACAAACAATCACTCATGCATCATGTCTGACATTCGGTGTAAGCAATGACTTTGAATTCGTCTTTTTTTTTTCCAGAACCAGGGATTGAACTCAGGCCCTTGCACTTGCCACGGAAGTGCTTATTCCACTGAGCCATCTCCCTGGCCCCTTGAATTAGTCTTTTTGATTTTGAGTTTTTGAGGCAGGGTATCACTTTGTAGTCCAGGCTGGCCTTCCACTCACCCTGCAGCCAAGATTGGCCTCAAACTCACAGTGATCCTCCTGCCTCAGCCTCCTGAGTGCTGGGATTACGCGTGTGCACCACTATGCCTGGAAAATTTGTGATCTTTGGTCTAGCTTTAATAAACTTACTGATAATGAGCAGTTAAAAATCTAGTGATCCTTCCCAAAACAGTTGTTTTTTGTCCTTAACATATTCATCAGTATCTCTGTGTTCTCTTAGAATTATGTTTACAAAAGAAATTCTACTTTCCTTTACTCAGCCTTTTTATTACATGTAGACAATCTACGTGAACCAAAGTCATCATTTTTTCCAAGGGCCTCTTTTGATTACTGTATAAATTTTAAGAAGCTGGTTGTGATAGTGCATGCCTGTACTCCCAGTACTCAGGAGGCTGAGGCAGGAGGATCACTGAGAGTTCAAGGCCAGCCTGAACTACATAACCGGACTCTTTTTCAAAAAAAAACAAACAAAACAAAACCCAAAACACCAAAACAAAAACCCAAAAAACAAAGCCCAAGTTGTAAAAAAGAATACCTGGGTCTACTAATTACTTTGCACTTTAGAAGAAACTAAACTGGCTTCCCTGTAGTTTTCTTGGACAGTTTAGCTTGTTTGAAATCTCTATAGCAACCCAACTGCACAGATCTCTTTGGAATAAATAAACTGTGTCAACTCAAGCAGAGATCCTGGCCCAGGGCATGTGTATTGCAACACAAGCTTTGAGTGTAGATTATGTAGCAGCTGCAGGAGAGAATAAGGAGAAAATACTGTCTCAGAGACAGTTTTCAGAAACATTTGCCAAGACTGAAAACAAGCAGTGGGTAAGTGCGATTACTCACACGTTAGAAGCAGTGCTTCAATACTAGGAAACAAAACCCTGGTACAAAACCTGAAATTCCTCCTTTCAGATGCCTTAAAAATAAGGCTTTATATAGTATATCTTTTTAAGTTGATCTCCTTTAGGTAAATTACCCTCAAGAGGAAATAGAAATATTGGTGTTAGCAGAGTTAAATGATCTGTGACGACGTCAGCATCTTATCTCCTTTTGTATCTCTTTACTGTTTATTCTTTAGTTTTAGTTGTTTAAAAATATCCATTACTTATATGCAGGGCTACATCAGACATTGTCACAGTCTTATTTGATGGGTGTATCCATCAAGCACAATCTAGCAAACTCAAGAGGAGAGGAAAGGCCACCGTCACTTACACTTACTTTTGCTTACTGTGTGTGTTCTTTTCTAACATTCTAAGGCTCCTTTTATAATGAAGAAAACTTCTTTTACCCATGATTTTAAGGCAAGTCTGCTAGAGACAAAATCTTTCAATTTACCTTTATCTGAGAATATCTTGCTTTGCAATTCCCTACTTGAGGATATTTTCTCTGGGTAGAGATGCTGGATTGATAGTTCTTTTCTTTCAGCATATGAAAAATATTTTTCTATTTTCTGCATTTATTGTTTCTCAGCAGGCACTACCTATTCCTCGCTGAAACTTTCTTCTTTTTCATTTGTTTCAAGCCTGCTCATAATTGCTAACTGAAGTATTTTTTATGATCAAGGTCTGTCTGACAGTTTTAACATTGTCATTTTAGTGTTGGCTTACACTGATTACTTGTTCATTCAGAGATCTTCCTTTTTGTAGTATGAATGATTTTGAAATGAAACCTGGATATTTTTGTGTTGTTTTCAGACTCTGAATTAAAAAAAAAATTAACCAGTTTTAGTGACATGCTTCCAGTAAAAGTGGGTGCTGGGGCACTGCCTCATTTCTGCAAGGCCTGCGTGGGAGGCCAGGTTTCCTTCTTAGATCTCTACCAGCCACGATATGGGGCTCCCTGTGACTGGTGTGGAGAAAGTTCTCCACAGATACCTTGGAAGTAAGCAGTCTCACTGGCCAGGGGGATGAAAATTCAAGCTTCTGACATGGTCTTCCCTGAAGCAACTCGAGCTGCAGAGCTAGAAACCTCTACATTGCTTTTCAAGGGCAGATGTCTAGGCCCCTGCCTGGCTTCTGCGGGCATGGGTGGAGTTGAGTCCATGGTTTTCTGTTCAGCTGGAGTAGAGTGATCACTATCTGAACGTGTTTGGTTTTGCTAGGTGTCTTGGTTACTCTCCTCTCATTGCTGGGACTAAATACCCAACACCCAAAATTAAGAAAGGAAAGGTTTAGTTAGCTCACCGTTTGTGGAGGTTTCAGTCCATACTCAGCTGGCTCCAAGGCAGAGTGGTACATGGCAGAGGGCAGCAATTCACGGTGGGGGGGGAATAGCAAAACAGCAAGAGCAAAAGGGTAGGAGCAGCAGCAACAATGGCTGCAGAGAGCAGGTCTGTCTCCCCTATGTTGCCCTCAGGCTGCCTGCCCCAGCTGGGTGTAGCACTCATGCCCATAATCCCAGCAGTACTCAGACCCATAATCCCAGCCTTGATTATGAATTTATTTCAAACTCTAGAATTCCGCCTCATGACTGCATACCTATACACCAAGTATAACAGGTCTGAAGGTGAAATGGATGACAAAGATATTTCCAGCAGGTTATTTTTCAGTGTGTATAGAACAGACTAGTAGACTTCTACAGACTGCACTCAGGTAGGGTAACACTTTAGAACAGTAATCATTACTTAAGTTGAATGTTCCTGTAAAAACATTTGCTGAAAAGCTTTTCCTTTAGTTTGCTTCTTCATTTACTCAGAATGTGATAAAAATAAGAGGGTGGGCCTCGACCCGCAGCCTCTGCATGTTCCCCCGCGCCGCCAAGATGCCCAAGAGGAAGGTCAGCTCGGCCGAAGGGGCGGCAAAGGGGGAGCCCGAGAGGAGATCGGCGAGGATGCCAGCTACACCTGTTCCAGCTAACGTGGAAACAAAGCCAATATAGGCAGCAGGAAAGGATAAATCTTCGGACAAAAAAGTGCAAGCAAAAGGGAAAAGGGGAGCCGAGGGAAAACAGGCTGAAGTGGCTAATCAAGAAACCAAGCAAGATTTACCTGCGGAAAGTGGAGAAACTAAACATGAGGAGAGTGCAGCCTCTGATGAAGCAGAAGAGAAAGAAGCCAAGTCTGATCAATCACACACCGTGTCTTATCAGAGCTCCCTGTCTCCCTTCTTGTACAATCCACAGGACTATTTTTATCTATTTTGTAAATGTAAGTTTTTTAGAAGCTCTAGAAACATTTTTAAAAAGGAGGGAATCCCACCTCATCGCATTTTTTAAGTGTAAGTGATTTTTTTTAGAGGTGAAATCATTCTCTGGTTGTTTATTTTTTGGTACAACCAGAAATAGTGGGATATTGAATTACAGCAGGCTTTGACTGTCTTGGGTGTCAGCTTAACATTCCATAGGTGGAGATTAGTTTTATATCCTGCAATACAAAAAGTACTAAGTGGCAATTTGGATTTATAGGCATGCATTTAATATGTCCTGGATGCTTTAAATGACTTCTATTTTCATGATTTTTGGTAGAATTGTTTTCTAAAGAAAACTCATCCTAATTGTTGCCCTGTCAGCATCATGTGCACTCTGTAACATCTTTGGTAGTGGTAGTCCGGTTTGCCTCATTTTGTTAATGTGCTGTGAAAGATAAAAAATTTGAATATGTAGTGTATGCGATACAAAATTGTGAATTGGTGGGACTTAAGTAACACTCTGTCAGCATTTGAAGATACTGGTACTTAATCCTCTTACAGAAAATTTGTCTCTAAATTTGAAGCTGGAAAGTCACTGGAACAACTGAAAAACAATACATGGGTTTTTTTTGGTACGTGTTTTAAGAATTGTGTACAAAGTGAATCATGTGTACTGATCCTCAACACAACCAATAAAATCTCAAATATTGAAGATTAAAAAAAAAACAAGAAAAAAAAACCAAGAGAAAAAAAGAGGGTAGGGAAAAATAAGAAAAAACATACCACACACAACAATAAAATACAGTTCTTTTAATACTTATCTTTTTGGAAAATTCTAGAATAAAGTGGCAAGCAAGGAAATTTCTAATATATAGATATTGTCTTCAATGGGAGACTGTTGAATTATTTTTTTTTTCCTTTGGGGGAAAATACAGTACAAAGGATAAAGGCTTTGGCAAGAGGAATGAATCTATTAATGATAAAAAATAGTTCATAAACTTTGCTTTAAATTTATATCATTTGTATTTTTATATCATTTGTATTATATGCACAAATTTTCAATTTTTTAAACTTCACAGCTCAAAATGATTTTTCCATATACTCTCTGAAACCATCATTTTTATTAGCTAGATAGTGGTCCTTTGGGCATTCTATCATAGTTCTCTAATGGGTTCATTATTCCTCAATATGTAGTTCACTCACAATATTTCTCTTTTATAAATAACATGAGTGACAAGAGTTTTTCTATATAGCTTTTGTTCTTCTACTACTTGGAATTATTTATTTAAGTAAGATTCCCCAAAGTAGAATTATTAAATCAATGTTTTTTATGACTCCTAAAAACAAAATCCCAGGGATGGGGAGATAGCTCGGCGGTCTAAGTGCCTGCCTGGCAAGCACAAGGACCCAGGTTCAATCCCTGTTACTGCATGTTGTGCCACTATGCTAGCCACCGAGTTTAGGCATGGTAATGCACACCTGTAATCCCAGTATTGGAGAGGCTGGGCAGGAGGATCAGTATAAGTCCAAGATGCATAGTGAGACCCTGTGACGAATAAATACATA
>NW_004524690.1:2996752-3001288 GCF_000260255.1 Octodon degus
ATTTTTTTGTGTGTTCCTTATAACCAAAAAACCTGAAATTTATTTTGCAAATCAATCTTTTAATATTTATTAATGTAATAAGATTATAATTTTATATAAATTTTTAAAAAGTGTTTTATATATTTATTTGGCACAGGGTCTCACTGTACCAAAGTTGGACTCATAGTGATCCTCCTGTTGGACTGTACCAGCTTGGACTCACAGTAATCCTTCTGTTTCTACTTCCCCAGCACTGGGATTATAGGCATGCACCAACATACCTGGTTTTGGTGGCTGGCACGGGGGCCAGCATGGTATGTAGTGCGGGGGATTGAACCCATGTCCTTGTGCTTGCCAGGCAAGTGCTTAGAATGCTGAGCTATCTCCCCCGCCCAATTTTATATGGTTAAAACAGCTGATTCTTTGTTATTTCTTCAGTTTACTCTAGGTTTCTGATCTCATTTATTTTCATGTTTAGGAATATTTTTTACTTTCTATGTTTGAGGACAGAGTGATTTTTTTTTTTAATTGCTAAGAATTTTGTCCATCAGAAATTTCTAAGTGAGGGATTCTCATGGCAGCATAAGATCAGAATGGTACAAGCAGGGCTCGAAAAGGGAAGGCACGGCTGTGAAGACTTGGCAGCTGACAGCTCATTGGGACAAGATGAGAATAATGGCATTTGAACCAAGTCAAACATTGTCACCAAAATGTATGCCCATGTCCTAACTCCAATATCTATGGGTGTGACCTTAATTGAGAAAGAGGTCTTGGCAGATGCATGAGAAGAGATCACTTTGGATTATCCGTGTGGATGTCCAATCAAACGACAAATGTCCTCATAAGAGAAAGCCAGAGAGATATTTGAGATAAACAGAAGACATGGAAGAGACAAGATGGCTGTGTGGTCAGCACTGCAGAAATCAGAGGATGCTGTCCTCAGTCAAGGAGTGCTGAGAGCCCCAGTAAGCTAACAGAGGTGAAGAACGGCTGCTTCTCCTCAGTGCCCCCCTGCAAGCACGGTGTTGAGGGTTTACTTTTGAACTTCAGAAATGAGGGAGAACACATTTCTGACAAGTCAGCCAGCATCTCCTAATCTATTTCAGTAGCCCTAAGAATCTACAATCTTCTTCCCACAAAACAGAAAAGTCTGGAAGACAGCTGCCTCAAAGGAAAGTGCTTAGAATTGAACACTACATTCATGTAGTTTGGGGACAAATTATAGCATACAGGATTACAAAACAAGATCTTTTCCCTTTCCATACTCAGCTCACTATTAATAGTCTTGTCTCAATATTTGTCTAGGTTTCAGGCTCAAGAAGCTGCTTAAAAGAAACATTCCTGGACCCCAAATCTAGAGATTCTGACTCATGTGGTCTGGGTTGGGGCTCCAGTTTCAAAAACAGTGCAGGTGAGTCTCACGCAGGTGATCCCTTAAAAGTAAGGGTCAGTGAATTCTCCGGCATAGTCAGATAGTAAATGTTTTGGAGCCCAGAGTTTTACAGATATGCAACTCTACTATTATAGTACAAAAGCAGTTTGTTAGCAAATGAGCATGGCTGTTTTAATAAAATGTTATAGAAGGGCCGGCAAGAAGCTCAGTGGGCTAAGTACCTGCTTAGGCAAGCGCAGGAACTGGGGTTCGATCCCCAGCACCACTCTGCCTGCATGGTGGCGCATGCCTGTAATCCCAGCACCGGAGAAGCGGAAAACAGGAGGATCACTACGAGTCCAAGATGTGTAGTGAGACCTTGTACCAAATACATTAAAAAGCCTATAATTTTCACGTTATGAAATGATTTTAATTCTCTCCCATCCCAACCACTTAATGATGTGCAACAAAACAGGTGGGAAGCGAGATTTGGCTGGTGGGCTATAGTTTTCCAACCCAAACTTTACTATGATACAGTTTGCCAAGTGATGTGAGCGCTGAGATTTTTCAAGCCAGGGACATGCTATGAGACAGCAGGAGAGAAAGGAGCAAAGGACTGGCTGATGCATGGGGTCATCCTCAGCAGGCTGGCAGTCTCTTCTACAATAGCAGCTCCTGTGCCATTGCACATGAAAGGTGTCACTTTTGGGAATAGAGACCTCCAACCATACTGTGGGCTAAACAACAAGCTGAGGGCCATCCTGCCAGAGTACTGAATGGCAAACTCGGTTACAGACTGCAGTCTAGACAAGAAAACCTTATTACTATTAATTACTATTAGTGTAAGTTCACCCTGGTTATTCCCACTAAAGACTATCTGCGGAACATAAAAGAGTAGGAGGAAAGACAAAAGTAGTCTCAAATTCACCCTAATAAGTCCTTCACAAATTTCAGTTTCTCACATATAATCAGTAATAAATGATGTTCAGTGTCTCTCAATTTTGGTCTATGACCTAGATTATTAGGGAACTGTTTTTGAAGATGAACAATCATCATCCCTATCTGTCAAAAACTGTCATGGTGTCTCCTCTCTGTGTCTCTAGCTTTGAGTTAGCACAGCTAGGATGTATTTGTTTGAGAGCCTCTCTCCTGGGTTGGACACACTACCACATGCACAGAACAGAAATCCATGACGGAATCAAGATTTAGTAAGATCTCAGCAAGCTAGAACTTTGGGCTCAAAATAACAAGGTGGAACTTAACTAGGACAAATGTAATTGTCTGCATTTACATTTAAAGAGATTCAATTATAAAAGCACAAGTTGGAGGAAGAGGCTGCTTTCCCGGCAGCCATGTGATGCAGCAGTTCACAGGATAAAGGCCTCAGGGATGTTTTTGACTATTGTCTCAACAAGAGCTACTGAGATGGGGCTGCTAAAGTATTTAATACAATTTTGTTTGCATTAATGCAATTCCAATTTCCAGATCAGTATAAGTCCACTGTACTTTGAAATAATCAGATGATATGTAGAGTCAGCAGTCAGGGCACTCAGTTTTAAAAGAAAGGTTAAAGTAAAATAGTAGAAACAGCATTTGATAATGGGTACGCAACCAAAGGAAGACAACCAAGCTAAGAAGGAGCCTGAAAAATAGGTTTTCTCAGGAATATTTGGAGGAGCTGAAGTTGTCAACAGTACTTTTAGGATGTACTTAGAAATAAGAAAAGTAATGTATTTTGAAAATCAATCTACAGAAATCAAAATGCAATAGGCCAGTGTCATGACTGGACAAAGTCTGTATAGCAGGGGCCTCAAGACCAGACCTAAAACTAGTTCTAATAACATGAGTGCTTCAACAGAGACATGGATGGGACCTAAACTGAGATACGTATGTCACATGTGAGGCTGACAGAAGCAAGTGCTTGCCTCACCCCATCTGCCCTGCCCACCTGGGAAGGCCTGTCTGAGAAAGACAAGGACAGGGCATGGCTGGACAATGTCAACACTGAAATGCTACAATGTAAGCCCCTTCTCTTCCGACTCTTAGAGGCTCGGCTGACCTCTGCATAATGTAAGTTCCTTTCACTCTGCATTCTAGGTGTAAGGACGTATGTATTTCCACTGACAGTTTAGAAAAAATCTAGCATCATTTTTGAGCACCATCGAAAGCACAGAGTTCCCATTCTCCCTCCCCGCCACAAGCACACAACGTCCACCACTATCAGCATCCTGAAACAGGGTGGTACATTTGTTACAATCACTGAAAGTAGGCTGAGACATCTTCACCACATAAAGTCCGCTGTTAACATTAGGGTTCACTTTGGGTTGTACATCTGTGGGTTTTGACCCATGTATAATGACATGTATCTCACATTACTCCTGTCCCCTTTTCCTTGCTGTACTCTTTGGAAGCCCATCTATAGTGAAGGAGTATGGAGCCGTGCCGTATGTTCTTTAGGCGACAGTATTTAGATAGGTTGGTTGGAATTCTTCTACTTCTCTCCTTTTTCATTATCAAATCATTTACTTCTACCTGTATGAACTCATAGTTTTGGTCAAAACTCACTACTACTTTATTCTGTTGCTTAAATTGCCCTACCTTAAACTTCTTTCTAAAGAACTTTTCCTATTTTCATAAGGAGCTAATTCTTTGGGACTTGTGCTTCTTTAACTTGTCTCATCTATAAGTTTTTCTTACTTTGTTTTCTGCCATAACAAAAATTTCCAGGCTCATGTTACGAATTTTGGTCTCTACATCAATCATTTTACCAACCCCTGGTCTTCTTACTAAAGAATGGCGCGTGTTCCTTCTAGGGCATCTCAGCTCATGGAGTGAGGAAACACATGTATATATGTTGCTACAAATATGGCCTCTACCTTCAAACCCACTTCTCATAGGAGTCAGCTCAGCTACCCGGTCAGCCCTGAAGGGCTACGGTTCCTATCACTCCTACTAACGACCAACCTATCACTTATCACTCCTACTAAGAAAATGTTCTGCTACACTACCACATGCTAGTTGTCCTTTTCTTCAAATGTTCACAGGGATTTTTAGTCTGGAAAAGAAGATACTCATAAAGGATATGACAAATGCTTTATTTGAGTACCCAGAACCAGCCACTTAACTCACATAGAAAACGAATACCTTAACCACCACCCATTGTCAAAAGAAATTACCAATAAAGT
>NW_004524690.1:3005803-3037479 GCF_000260255.1 Octodon degus
GTTGTGGCACATGCCTGTAATCCCAGATCTAGGGAGGCTGCAAACAGCAGGATCACAACAAGTTCAAGCTCCATAGTGAGACCCTGTACCAAATATATAAAAAAGTAAAATTAAAAAATAAAAGTCAGAAACTATGTATTATAAGGTGTTCTCAGAGACTGGATCACCATTGGCTTGTCCTGAGTGTTGTCATGGAAATTCCTGAACTGCGTCCTAAACTGGACTTATAGATCCTCAAGATACCTCAGGCAAAAGAGTCTTAACCTGTGGTAAGAACTGCTTTAAACAAGGTCTTATACACTAAATTCATGTACCCGCAGTCTCCCCAAATCAGGATTATCAAGAAGTGAGTAAATAAGACTCATTATAATTATCATGCAAAAAAACCACAGTTTTACTAAGTTACTCTTGGTTGTTAAATTCAAGAGTAAAATTTTCTTAAGGAACATAAGAGGCTTGTTTTTACTGCGTAAGTATGACTGAAGTAGAGGTGGATAGTATATACTTTAATTGCTAAGGTTATGGCAAATATTTGAACCACAGCAATAACCTCAAGCAGAGAAAAGGTTCTGAGCACCATTTTACATCTGCTGTACTCTGTGTGCTAGTTCATCTGACAGGAAGCTTCTGGGACAGCATCCAAGGAAATTAGGCAATTCGGAACACCTTTTTCAGAATGCTGCCAGCTTCTCTCTCTTTTTACCTCCTGATTTCCTAAAAAAAAATATGTGCACAGAACACGTGTGCACACGCACATCTGCACATGGAGACGCATGTGCATACATGCAGGCACACTTCCACTTGCCTTAAATAAGCGAGAGGGGACTGATCACACCAGCGGCAACCCAGATAGGCCTACTCAGAAATCAGTAACCCAGAAGCCCACTGTAGATGATGAAAGTGCTCCCAGGAGCACAGCTATGGCACCTGCGGAGGGTCACCGTTATCCCGAGAGCACCTCCACTCATGTCAGTTCTACTGAATGAAGCCATCAGGAACGTACACAAGAAGAATGCATTGTAACTAACTCAGTGAGAATGGCTGATACTTTCATTTTCTAGTTTTCCTTCTTAACAGCGAGGCACATCTTCATTGCCTCGTTTTTACCTCTTCTTGGGACATTTTCGGCTGACAGTGATCACAGCTGAGTTGCACTCTCCCTCCCTCTAATTTTTGGGGATCTGTGGAATGCAGCTAATTTAGGTTCTCAGACACAATGGAACTCTTAAGTGAAAATCCAGACAACTCCTGCCAATAAGTTGTAGAAAGAAAAACAAATTACACAGGAATCTGTTACTTTTAAAAATTATCCTGTGTAAAATCTTTTTCTATTTTGTTTTTGTATTTCAGGGAAGGGTCTAGAGGGTGTTCAGAGTCTCACTACTAGATCAGACTCATAGTGATCCCCCTGTTTACAGCCTCCCAAGAGCTGGGATTACAGGTGTGTGCCACCATGCCCAGTCTTAATTGCCTCTCAGCGTGCTCCAGGGGACAGTGAGGCACTAGAGTGGAAAAAGAGCCTTTTCCCACTGCGAGCTCACCCCTGCCTGGTTCTGCCTTCTTCCCCTCATGTGTTTCCCACCTCACCAGCCTCTGTCCCTGATCAGATTCTGAAGGGAAGACTTGCCAGCAAGCATCTGCTCCTGGTAAGTCATTTGCTTTTTAACGTAAACATGTCTCTCACCTGGACACTTCTGTTGTCTGCCCTTGCAACAGAGTCCAAGGCACAGCCCCGAGGCAGTGGCCACAGCTGTAAGTCACTTACCTCACTTTATTGTTTACTGTTGAAGCCAAATCACATGATGTGTGTAGTTATAGTTGATATTCTTTCTAGAATTCTCAGTGTTGACTGTCTTTAAAGAAAAAAATCCCTCTGTCCTGGAGATTGAACCCGGGGCCTTCACATTTAGCTACATCCACAGGCCTTTTTTACGTTTTCATTTTTGAGACAGGGTCTTGCTAAATTGCTTAGGCTGGACTTGAACTTGAGATCCTGCTGCCTCAGCTTCCCAGTGTGCTGGGACTGCAGGCCTGCATCACCACTTGCAACAGCTTTTACTATCTTTAACAATCATTTTAGTTTAGCTCATTTCAGGAACTCCTCCTTTAGGACACATTTTTATCAACTTACAGATTAAAGTAGGCACAATATCCATAGTAATTCTGCTCCTAGAGGTGACTAATTGTGCTTTGACACGCAGAAGCACACATTTAAGGCCTCACTGTAGATCCTCAGGGCAGTCTCAGCTTGCAATCAAAAAACAGCATCACAAAACACTGTTTCAGGGCGGGCCAGATAGCTCAGCAGACTAAGGCACCTGCTTAGGCAGAACACGGCGGCTGGAGTTCAATCCCCAGGCCTGCGTGCCAGCCCCGTCCCCAGGGCACGCCGAGATGGCAGTGGAGACTGTGCACCTGCTATTACAGCACTTGGGAGGCTCCAAACAGGAGAATCACTATGAGTCCGATCTATGTAGTGAGACCCTATACCCCGTGGACCCTGTACTAAAAGAAAAGAAAATGCGGCTTTTCCCCCGTTGTGCAATCATTGCTCTAGTTGACTCCCAGTGATTATTTTTACTTCTTGAGATCTACTGAGGCTTCAGCATAGACTACTACATACGAAACCTAACGGAAATTAGTGATACCTACGAAAACTCACATAACTTTTTTAATACATAAGATATCTTCAAGGATAATTTAGAAATTAAAAAAAAAATTAAAGTGTTTACTTCCAGGAGCGCAGATTCAGATCTAGCCAGTACGATTTCCAAGTAGAGACCCTTATGAGATCTGCTTTATAGAATGGATAAAAATGGGTAGTGGTTAATATATTAGTTTTTTCTAAGTGGATATTTGGAAGTTTTAAAGAGTGCTTGACACTTTATTAATTACAGTTGATTTGGCAGCGTAGAGTAAAAACTGGCATGTGCACTGGGCTGAAGAGCAGCTTAAACAGATTAGCCTTTCTTCCTTCGTTGGGAAACAAGAAGTTTTAAACCACCGCATAGTTTAAATCGTAGCTCAGAATGACATAAGAGGTCTAAGCTGCTGTGACTTCTTCTGTACCCTACTTGATGGGTTTCTGTCCTTCTCATAGAACTAAGGTCTCTTCTGCAGTTTCTGGCATCACACCTTTCTCCACGCAGAGACAAGACACAAGGCAAAAAGAAAAAGGTGAAGGTTTGAACTTTCCTGTTTAAACAGCTTTCCCTGAATTGCTACCCCACACTTTTCAATGACATCTCTTTGGATGGGATTATTCCTTGGCCTCTTTGCAGCCTGGAAAATGTAATTTTTTTTTAAAGCTAGGAATACTATTATACCAAATAAGCTACATATTCTATAAGCAAGGGAAGAAATGGAGATTGGTTATAGAATTGGTAGCTGGTAGAATATGCCATCCTATTTCATTAATTTTTCCTCACAATTTATTGTCAAAGATTATTAATTTTATACTCTGAAATGATCTATTAACCTAACTCCAGAATTTGCTAGGTTTTTATAAATTATAAATGGTTCAAATGAGGGGCTGGAGAGATGGCTCAGTAGAATATGCACTTCCCTGGCAAGCAAAAGGACCTTAGTTCAATCCCTGATTCCGCCAAAAAAAAGAAAAAAGAAAAAAAGAAGTTCAAATGAGTGAAATTTTACTTTGTTGGTTTTTCTCTTTTTGTATTTATAAAAGTACTCAACTACTTTAACTGTTCTGCGCTTTTTTATAACATCACTGCATATTGCCCAAAATTCTGATTCTCATACATGGAATTTTATTAATAAAAATAAAATGTGTCATAATTTCATGCTGGCTGGTGTTTTGATTTTGAAATTTGCAAATATACTTGAAATCCTGCTAATATGGGAAAATAAGAACCTGCTGAATCATTATGGTTACAATCTGGCAAAAAACTGTTTGTTCTCTCATCAGAGAGGGCATCTTTTTGATGGAAAATTTATCATAATTAAGATTGTAGGGCCGGCTACAATCTTACAGTGAATATGAGAAAAGGAGGTGACCAGGCCTGGCTAAAGTGTGTTTTATTTAAAGCATGTCAGGAGGCCCTGATGTGCAGTTAGTGGGGAGTCTTGGTCTCAGTCACTTTCCTCATGGCTGAAACTCATCACCCAACATCTGGGCTGTGAGGGGCAGAGGGATGGGCTCTCAACCTGTGGTTAGCTGACTCTGGGCAGCAGCGTGGCAGGAGGGCCTGGCAGAAGAGAGCTGCCCATAGCACAGTGGGCAGGAAGCAGACAGAGAAGGGAGGAGCAGGATGGAGATGCCCCTGCCAGGTCACCCTCCCGTGACCACTTCCCCCCACCAGGCTACAACTCCTACCACAAATCAGCCTCAGCATCCCTTTAGGCCAATCCTCTTCCAAGGCCTTGCCTATAGAGCATGGCATCTTTGTACTTGCACAATAGGGGATGGGCCCTGAGTTTATCTTGGGAATGGAAGAGCTAGATCTGTGGAGTACAGGAGGGTGAGCATTTTAGAGGTGAAAGTCTGAAAAAGATGAAGAAGGAATGAGCAGAGGCAAAGGACAGTGGTGAACAGCAGACTGTGTTATAAAAAACACACACCTACAGACAGGCAGGCAGACAGACAGACAGACAGACAGACAGACAGACAGACAGACACATACACACACACATGCGCGTGTGCGCGCACACACAGGCACGATGGAGCCAGCTTAGGGCCTGACGTTTTTTAGCCATAGTGGAAAATGGAAAGCTATGGGTAAGACAGTGAGTAAGGGACAAAGCCAGGGTGCAGGAGCCCCTGGAGCAGGGTCCTCAGAGGGAGCTAGCTAGAAGCAGGCAGCCCCCTCAGAAGGCAGGAGTCCTCGGTGAAACTGTGTGGAGCCACAGCAAGAGGTGCAGGCAACTGCGGAGGCATGAGGCATACAACTAAAAATCAGAAGAGGGAAGATTGAAGAGGATGCTAAGGAAGAGTTAACTAAAGCTTAAGGTGCAAAGACACTTGTGAAGAGCAGGAAAAAGACACTCAGGAAAGGAGGCCGCGGAACCAGAGCCAGGACTCACACAGCATGAGGCTGCAGGCGGGGAAGGAGTGGGAGCCCCACGCAAGCTGCTCAGACAACACGGCGCAGGAGCACTACATGCACAGAACCCCCCAGCTCACCAGGAGTCAACAGGATCGTTCTGCTGAACTCGTTTATGTGGAGTGGAATTAAGATGACTTGGGAGTGTGAAGGAGTATTTTCCATGCAGAAACCTACCTGCATGTCTCCCAAAGCACTGTGCTTGTGTGAGGAGAGAGGATAAAAGTGGAGTAATAGTGGATCACTAGGCAGGAGTGGTCCTTGCCCCTGGAAATAGTTAATATGCAGAAATAAGCAGAACAGTGTGTCCAAGAAGTGGGGAAACAGATTTCCATCTCCAAGCAAAGCAGTGCTCAGAGTCGCAAATTCTCAGAGGAACAGGCCATCCCTATGCAGGAAATACCTGGAACCTTAGTGGCTCACATAGGGCATTCCTGGGAGGACTGCTGAATCTCAGTCTGTGGGAACTGGTCTTGTTAACAGCCTCTGACTTGTGGGAGCACGTGACTCACTGAGCTCCCCGGTTCCGGAAGTGAGTCCTACCTGCATGCTCAACTTCCCCACACTCTGCAGGCAGAAAGAGCCTAAACTCCTGCTGACCTGCTCCTCTGTCCACAGTGATCTGAACTGAGAGGATGCTGGCAGCACTCTGAGCAGGGACAGTTTGAAGGGAAGCCAGTATTGTGGGTGAAGGAAGGGCAGGAAGCGATGGGTTCAGCTGGACATGATGAATTGGAGCTGGTCCCAGGCAGGTCTGCAGATGGCTACAGCTATGGAGTAGAACCATGGGAAAGAACAGGTTGAAGGGAAGTTTGGGAAGCAGTTCACAGGGAGGATGCAGGACCCATGAATGCAGGACAGCTCACAAACTTGCTAAATGACAAGAAAAACAGAAGACAGAAGGCGCATCTTATGAGTAGGAAGATGAAAGAAAAGACAGAAAAGAAACACAGCACAGGACTACTGAAAGGTCTGCATCCTGAAAGCATAAAAAAGAGATTCAGGATAGTCCTATTTTTACCTATTAGACTGATAAAGGTTTTAAACAGAGAAAACAGACCATCTCTATGGTCCTGGTTAGGACCTCTGAGCTGGCAGAAGTGTAATTGCTGGAGGGAAAACAAATTTAAGCAACTGCTTCAGAGTAATTTGGTAACATACAGTAAAATACCCTAAAATATGCAGACCCTGTAATCAGGACTATTTCTGTTTGTCATCTGGAAATGTCTAAGCACATATACATAAGGCTTAGCTAGTTATAAGATGGTTGGTTAATGGGGTGACATAATCTAAGATGACCCCCAGTGCCTCCTGCCTCCTCACATTGACACCTTCTTATAGCCCCTTCCCCTTGAGTGTGAGCTGTTTAATGAAATCCATCTGGAAATATAGCAGTGACGGGATGGATGTCACTTCCTTGATTGGGCTACAAAAGACTGTGGCTTTTGTCCTGCCAGTAGACTCTCCCTAAAAGACTTAGCACCAGAAGGGGCCAGGGAGATGGCTCAGTGGAATAAGTGCTTCCCTGGCAAGCGCAAGGGCCTGAGTTTAATTCCTGGTTCCGCAAAAAAAAAAAAAAAAGTTGGCACCAGAGACCCTTTGAACACAGGGGGAGTAAAGACAGACTCCTCCTGTTGGCTGTGCTGAAGCAAGCTGGCACACCGGGGAGCCCTGCAGCCAACAGATACCTAGGACCTGAGACCCTCTAGCCCACTGCCTGGAGGAGATGAATTCTGCCACAACCACAGGAGCCTAGACGCACATCCTCTCGATAAAGCTTTCAGATGAGACCTCAACCCTGGCCGGCACCTTATCTGTGCACTTGCAAGAGACCATGAGGTGGAGGACTGGTGACCCCACACTCACATTCCTACCTACAGAAACTGGCGAGTGCTGTTTTAATCCAGTAGATTTCAGAGTAGTTTGTTACAAAATAATAGATAACCAATTCAGTTAGCTACAACACTGTTAGTAATAATAAGCAAGTAGGAACACAGAAATAGAAAGTGACTACTGGGGTATTTCCTAAATAAAAATGGTACATACATATGATATAATACAATTTTTTCCATTGAAGTTATGTCCCAGTTGAAGAAATTCATGAACTCTGTTCACAAGATATTAATTATAATATACTTTAAAAAGTTAAAATGTTAAGAGTTGTGTAAAGCCATCATTTCAAATGAGTTTTCCTTGATAGATATAAATATATAATAAGCAGCACAATAAATATCAAAGTATTATTAGTAGTTATCACCAACGACTCAAGGATGCTTTTTGTTTTGTTTTATTTTTCTTCTCTGGTTATATTTATAAATTTAAAATGATTGTGCATTCCATTATAATAAAAAGATTAAATGCAAGCATAAGATGAACAGAAGCAACTGTCAACAATATAGAATGCTAGGATGTATGCGGAAAGCTTTCCTCATTCTTCCTGTTGATTGCTTTCTATGTGCCTGCATGAAAACTGAGAAGAGCTATTTTATTTGATCTGACAGGAGGAAAACAAACTGGCTATCTAATACACGATAGTGTCACCTCTTTATTGGTGGAGCAAGGGTGATTTATTTCTACTTGCTAAATGCACTGGGTCATGTCCAATATAAATAAATAGAAAATTTTCAACTAATGTGGCAAAGACATCATAAAAGGAGCAGCATATAAATAGGAATCACTGCACAGTCAACATCTAAAACATATACTTGATATATATGAGAAAATGACATTAGTTGGATAAAGTTGACAAGTAATAAAGTTACAAAGAAAATAGAGGATCTAAGCAAGGAAAGTACAAGAAAACTATGCAAGTATATAACAATAAAAATCCATAATTTAAGGCAATTTTAATATTGTTTTGTGAGTTTTGACTTTTTTGCATGGTTGACTGACCTATTTCTTGAGAATACAAGTAACTTCAGGGCAGAAACTCAGGTTTCTTCAATTCTGTTTACATTATGAAGAACAATATCTATTTGTAGTCTAATGACAATTACATGTAAACCGCAATTAGTTTAAGTTGATTATCAAGGAAATTATTGTTTAACTTTCGTTTGTTTTGGTTTTGAGACATGGTCTTGCTATGTATTCCAAGCTGGCCCCAGACGTGCAGCAATCCCCCTGCCTCAGCACCGGTGTTGGGATTACTGTACAGGCATGTGCGAACTAACATGCCCGCTGCTATTCCTGTTGTAGGTCCCTTCAAATCTCTTTGTAGGAAATAGCTCATGAAAAAAAACAAAAAACAAAAAACAAAAAAAACAAACCCCAAAACTACTCATTCCTAATATAAATATAGTCTTTAGGAGACTACAACTCTGGAGCAGCAAGACATCACAATGAAAGAAGTTTAAACTCTATTTTAATTTCCCAACACAATCTAATTTATTCCCAGGGAGAAAGCTATGCAGCATGGAACTAAAGCTCCTACACGAAAGAGATCAAATGGAAAAGTAGCCAAGGTCTCTCTATACAAACGCACAGTTAATTCCTGGTTCTTTTTGTTTGCATACACACAAAGCTATGTCTGGGAACGAATCAATAAGTAGACATGTAATTAGCTATTTTGAGTAAGTGAGCCATGGCTGGCAAGCAGAGAGAAGGGTGAAGCTGAAACTAAACCTGAGG
Source organism: Octodon degus (assembly GCF_000260255.1). Classification (NCBI taxonomy): domain Eukaryota; kingdom Metazoa; phylum Chordata; class Mammalia; order Rodentia; family Octodontidae; genus Octodon; species Octodon degus. The sequence goes on from NW_004524690.1 coordinate 3,014,494, forward strand.
CCTTGGGCTAGGGAGAAAATCTAACATTATAGTGCCTCCTCTCTGCTTCCGTGAGCAGAAGTCTGAGGAACCTTTCCACATAAGGTCCAGGACCACAAACGTGAGGCATGGTACAATCGTATCATACATGCAGCATCACGTGGGGCTAGACATGCATTAGCTAAATGCTAAGCCGCAAGGCTGTGCTCCAACTAGATGAGGGACACATCTTATTTCTAGACGTGGGGAGAATCTCCCCACTCTATTGACCCTGCATATCCACGAGAGCTTATCTAAAGAGCTGCAGAGACTCGGAGAGAGACAGGAAGCCCCAGCACCTAAAAAGGAAAAGACAATGCAAATGCAAGAACCTAGATTTTCTGAATGGAGCCTGCCTTCTTCTTCTTAAAAAATGCTGTTTGCATGGTTTTAATGGCATGGAATAAAAATGGCACTGTAACTTGTAATTTTGAGATATAAAATGCGAAACATAAAACAAGGGGTTATAAATCAGCTGGAGACCAATTAAAATACTTAGACTGTCATTCATAAGCATTCCACAGAATGCAATAAAATGCGTGGGTGGTTGGTTCTATTTTAATAACTGAAGCCTGCAGGAAGATTTTATGTCTCCAAACTAGTAGCCAAATATATCCAGAACTGACTAGAACACTGAAAAATACAATTTCACTTTATGTTAAGCTAAATAATGAAAGTGCCACAAAAGACTCTGAACAGTGCTCTGGTTCACAGAAAGGCTCCTTTGAGTTTAAGCCACACCTATTTTCAGTGTTCTGTGGTACGGGTAAGCAGGATCTGTGCAGTTAACATAATGATCCCACTGTATTCAACTGCTGTCCCCACCATTCTAAGACACACATGAAATCACCCAGGGCTTCCCAGTGGGCGCACGCCAGCACCAGAGCATGAGCGTCCGGCCTCAAGCAGGACGACTCACACACTCAGGACTGACCCTCGACCCCTCTAAATGCCTCTGTGCAAAGAATGGAACCTGGTGGTGATAATGACATTCATCACACACTGAAAACAACTGAGTTTGATTGCTGTAAAATTTGCAACTTTTAAATAGAGATCCCTAAGATTTGCTCCTTGGAAAAACTGACCCTCACCTCCACACAAAACCTAGAAATTACTATCACCCTTTGAAGTTGTAAGCTACCCAGTAACACATATCAAAAGCTACAAAGAATAATTATAATATTGTGCTATGCTGAAGTCTTAAATCATAAATTGCTTCAGAACTATATTGGATTTACTCATCTAATTTTCATACTTTTTTTTCTTTTTCTTTTTTTTTTTTTAGGGAAGGGTCTACAGGGTGTTCAGGGTCTCACTACTAGATCGGACTCCTAGTGATCTGCCTGTTCACAGCCTCTCAAGAACTGGGATTACAGGTGAGTGCCACCACACCCAGTCTCAATTGCTGTTTCAGCATGTCCCGGAGTGGGGCCCACATGGCAGGCCCAGGGATCCAACCCGTGGCCCCTATGCCTGCTTGCAGGGGCTTTAATCTACTGAGCTATTTGGCTGGACTCATACCTGAATTCAAAAGGAAATGCTGACTTCTCCTGAGACTAGCGTAGTTAATAATGGATTCTAATATCTCTTGTTAGCCCCTGCAAAGGGTATTAAAATCTTGACTTGCAAGTGATCACAAAAAGAATACAGAGATAAACAAAGTGAATCTTTTCATTCTTTATGGTGCATACATCATGACTGGAATGGAAAAATCCAAGTCATTTTGATTGTTAGGGCAGTCTTTTCCTCTGGTTTCCAGGCTTTGAGATTTGTCCAACGTATTAAAAAAAATTAGGAACCAACATGTGGTTGTTGACATTTTATTTGGCAGCCAATTTAAGTATTAATAAAAACCTATCATCATAACTTCATTAAAAAAAAGCCATTATAATACCACTAATACAAAATTGTCTATCCAGCTGAAAACTTCACCACGGATTTGTCACTGTGCAGGCTGTACTGTATACTGCGTGATTTTTCTGTTAATTCCTTATTTCCAATCATTACTGCAGTCACCACTGTGGTGACTTTTAAGGTTTATGGCCCTTCCTTTTAAAAATTCTACCAGGATGTACCTAAGTAACATCATCAAACTATAAAAAGTATCACTCAAGAGCCAAAGGCTAAGCACATAAAACCTTACACACATCAACACAGCAGTTAGTTGTCTCCTGCAGCAGTTTTGGGTTTGGGAACCCACCTTGTCACTAACAGAATCATCAGTGCCTGTCAAGCCGTCATTCCATTCTTTTCCCTGTACTCTGGCTTGCAATGCACCAGTCTTGCGACAGTGGAGAACCAACTGCAGCAACGAGCCTTCTGCTCGCAGATGACACCATGTCCCATCCCCAAGCCCACAAGCTGGAAGCCACAGAAACTCCACTGCAGGACCTTTGGTGATGAGTCACTCGGTGGTCTCTGGTTCATGGCAGACTGGCCTTGATCTAACGTCTCTTACACAACAGGGAATAGGGAATGTTACATGGAAGTAATCTTACTCAACTAAGAGAAGCAAAAGTCCTTACGAATCAAGAAATGAACATAAAAACAAGAAGTCATCTTACTTCTGTAAGATTAGTACTTTGTCCCTTTCTCATTTATTTTTAGTAGTTTGTTTCTAGTGTCCAAAAGGCACAGGAATAAGGAGCAAAGGTAAGTTGTTTAGTGTTTCCAACAGTGGTCTGATTTTTCCTCACGTGGTCAGATGGATATGAAAATATGACTGATTTTTAGCATTTTATTTCTGCTTTCAACTGTCCTCCCTCACCCGAGGACTCTCACTTGTGCCTGAGCCACTCCAGACAGCAATGCAGCACACTGGGGCACTGATTGTCCCTAGGCTGCCACCTGTAACTGCGTCCCACCTTTGATCCTTTGTCGTCAGCTTCAAACAGTACTGCTGTGTTCTGACTCTAAAACAAGTGTCCTCTTCAGTGGAAAAATACCACGTCCCAGCTTGGCAAGGCAGGTGGTGTGTTTCTAGGCTGGCGCGGAAAGTGGCATCTCTTCCTCTTAAGCAAGAAGGAAGACTATTAGCACATCAGCTAAGAAAGCATTGCACAATGAATGTTAAGTGCTGCCTTGCAAATGAAATGTGGTGAAATCTGAAAAATCAGCCTCTAGATGGTGGCTAAGTCCATTATTCAAATCTAAACTCTTAGCTTTTTCTTACAACAGTTTTCCCATCTTTCAAATAAAAGGGATGAAGCAGATGATCTTCAAGATGCTCAAAACTCTCTGATCTGTGAGAGCCAATGCCTGGCTCTGGCATAATGTGATAACTAGTACACTCAGCGTGGCCCACAGTACATGCACTAAAGATGCCCAATGTGTGTCTCACAGGTATCGCTAGGACTAAGTGCCCTTTTCATTTCTAACCAGAGCAGGGGAAGTCTGAAAGGTTTGTACTGCTTCTTTGAGTGGATAACAAGTAACAGAATGAAATTCCATAGAATCTGGAAAATAAGGAAGAAAGTTACATACATGAACACTGAGGTCTCAGCTGGAAAGCCAGGTGTGGTGGTACAGGCCTGTAATCCTAGTACTTACGAGGCTGAGGGAGGAGGCTAGCAAGCTCAAGGCCAGCCTGAGTAACTCAGCAGACCCTCTCTCTAAATAAACAGTAAATAAATAGGGTTGGAGATGTAGCTTAGCGATAGAGGGCCATTGGTTCAATCCCCAGTAACTAATACACACACACACACACACACACACACACACACACACACAGCTGTAGGCTCAGAAAAACTTATTTCTGTTCTTTTTCTGTTTTTTTAAATGTGTTTGGTACAAGGTCTCACTCCGCAGCTTGGACTCTGCAGCTCAGACTCACAGTGATCCACCTGTTTTCAGCCTCCCCAGTGCTGGGATTACAGGCGTGCACCATCACACCCTGTCCTGGTAGCTGGCTCAGCATGCCTGGGCGGGGCCAGCATGGCATGTGGTACTGGGGATGAAAGCCTGGTCACTGTGCTTGCCTAAGCAGGCACTAACTCCACTGAGCTATCTCACCAGCCCCTTCATTTCTATTCTTTTAAAGCTTTTCTTCTTCCCCTCCAGGGTGGCTCCTCTGCGGCCAAACAGGACCAAATGAAGTTTTAGAAACGTGAAGACAAAAAGACAAAAGCCCATAACCAAGAATGGAGCTACCCCACGCCACGGACACATCCCTGCAAAGGCAGAATTCTACCTGATTCAGCTCGGGGCTGATAAAAAATAAGGCTAACATCAGGCAGAGAAGCATCCTGCAGGGCAAATGCCTCCTCTGTGGCTGGGTCACTTGTAGCTGTGCACTGGGCTGATAGCACGGGTACACAAAGGGATAGCTTCTCCTTTCTGCAGTTTTCCCACACTTCAGTGATGGATGAGATGCTCTTTCACTGGCTGTGTATGCTAGAGCAAACACGATGCAAGCTGATTTGCTTTTCCTTTTGACATCAAAGGAGGCCGACACTGGCCTCAGCCAGCACAGCTGGGCACGGTTCCACAGGAAATGCAAGCACCGTAATTGCACTATGATGGCGTCTTCTTGTGCTTACAAGGACAGCAACACAAGGAGGACTCAAGACAAAATTCTGAGCCCTAAGACACCAAGGAAAAGCTACGGGAACCTACCTCCCACTGGATGTGCTAGCCTGTCTCTTGCCTGTCCCGAGGGCAGGGGATCATTCTGTCTCCCAGTGCTATGCTCCAGTGGGCCCACCTACATCTGTCGCTGCTAAGTGGAATTTGCCATCATGTGGTGAATGAGGCAAGAACTTTCTCTCATAAGCTGACTGTATGAGCTAAGAACAGTTCATCAGCCTTTTAGGAACACCTCTCCAATGAAGCTTTTTTTTTTTTTTAATTAATGAGTGGGGAATAAGCTTACTGAGATCTGTATAGGAAAGCCTGGGAACAGCATATATGTGTTACTCTCTAAGTACGCATTCAATAAATATCTCAAGTTGACAGCCTCTTCAAAAAGATTTAAAAAAAACAACATTTATAGCAGAAAAGCAGGCAGTACCAGCTGAGCTTATGTGTGTATCAACTCTACTTAATGTTTCTGTTGGCACTGAGTCATAAAAAAATCTAAATTAATAAGGATGTCACTGTACAATGTGGTGATGAGACTAAAGGACTTCTTTTTATATCTATTACTGTGGTTACATTTAATCCAGTAATGTAATAATCACACTGACACTTTTTAAATATATAGGGACCATTTTTAAGGTCATAGAATGGGCATTCACTTTTTCCCTCAGTAGACTGGTAAGGGCCTTCCTAGTTTTGAAGTAGGCAAGTCTTCTTGGTTTTCTCTACCCCACCACAGCATGAGCAATGGAAAAGCAGCCTACTCCGCTGGCTTTGGACCAGTGGCCCAGGGAGAAAGGACACTGTGGCCAGCTGGAGAGCAGACAGGTACGACAAGTTGGTTCCTAAGGGCAGAGGCGCAAGAGGTACCAGACCCTGTGGCTTTGCTGCGCCAGGTCAGGGGACTTGATGAAGATAAACAGATGGTAAAATCCCCAATTCCTCTCTCCTAACCACCAGTTCTATTTTATCTCCAGCGTAGAAATATATTCTAAGAGCCTGTTATTCTTTAAAATTATATTCTCCAAGTGATCTGCAGCTGCAGGTAGTAAGATTTTTAAGTTGTGGATTTCTCTATTTGGTTTTTAAAATGCCTACAAAGAAAGGCACAGTTATTAACTGAATAAGGAGGTGAATCTGAAGCTTAACACACGGGTGTGGAGTCACAGAATGCATCTCTGACAGGCCCAGAGCAGTGGTGCCCTTCAACTCCAAATGTTAATTTTCAGCTTGTACTGCTACGTGTAAGATACGTGAGAAGCACGACTACAGTGTCAGGTGTAAATTAAAAGGGAAACTTGCTAACCCTGAAAAATAAATGTGGGAGAACACCATTCTTTAACAGTATTTCCGACAGGTGGTGGCACTTTCTATTATGGTCAAGAGGCACAAGGCAGCTAACCAGTATGTTCTGCGGAGCCGGCCCTCCCCGTGAAGGCAGTTCAGCTGTCTGGCACTTCTTGGCCAGGTGAGCTTGCTATGGCCATTAACACGACCTGCTTCTGTAAAACTACAGTGTAAGTCTGGTGAACGAAGGTGATGCTGTGAAAACCACATAGTTACTGTACTTATCAATTACAGTTAGAAAAAACACTTCCTTCAAAAACACTTTCCAATTACCAGTATTTAAGATGTATGCCATCACCTTGGAAGAACTCAGGAAGGTCTGCTTACATCTAAGTTACATTAGTGATGACAGTTATCCTGGTAGAATCAATGTTCAGGAACAGAAACACAAGTTTCTGCTGTCATCTGATGAAACCTCCCATTCTGAAGATAAGCACTACATATACTTCACTGTATTTTTAATATATATGACAGAACTGGATGTAGAAAACAGTCAATGATGTTATAAGCTGTAATTCTTATAAAGGGGCAGCAAAATTAACCACATGTATTATGGGGTGAATTTTATCTGGGAGGTTGATTTAGAAGAGCGCAGTTCATGATCTTCATTGCAAACTTCATTCATTAAAGAAATGAACGTTTGCAAATCCTGTTAAATCCTGAGTGGGGAAGCACAATCAAAATCTTTTCATCATTTAGAAATTGAGCTGTGTCTGGAAAGTTTGCCTGAAGAAAAGCCAGTACATGAAAATCGAGTGTAGACAGGTGGTTGTTTACTTTCAAACAAGACTTCTTAAAATAGCAAGCACTTCTAGTGCAATTATTTACATTACGGTTTGACTATTTAAGTTGGCCTCCATACCATGCTCTATAACTGTGACATACTTATTGTCTGTTTGATCATTTGCTCAAATTCTGCAGGACTTTGGTGAGGAGGGACATCACTAAGCTCTCACTGTTACCAGCCCTGTGGGGCCCACACATCTATCCCTAAACCCCTGATCTAACATGACCCACATCGCTGTGCTTCTTTTGCATTACTCCTGAATTACTTATGGTTTTGCTTGCCGTCACCAACTACATTCTCAGGCTGGAATTTCTAGAGCCATCCCAAGCAACTCACACCATTCACTAAGTGCCCTCTCTCACCTGCTGTACTCTTGCCACGTGCTGGGGAGCCTGCACCTCACTGTCCCTGGAGCACTGCCCCTTCCTGATGCTTCTGCCCTAGGGAAGCTCTTACAATCGTCTCCTTCAGACTCATACACGTCTCTTCATTATTCCTTCTGCCTTCAGTGTCAAAGCTGATACACCCTGTCACCGTCTCCTCACAGGACACCGGATGCCTCCACTGAAATACCAATCAGATGGCATCCTTTCAGTATTCGTCTCTACCTAGGAGATGCAAATCAAGTTTTGTAAGTTTTCTAAGTGAAGCCGAATACTATACTCTTAGCTCTTAATATTTCCCCACTCAGCCCTCTATATAGAGGGTGGCGGAGTTAGTTTTGCTTTTGTTTTTTTAAGAATCAGTAACAATTGAACCTGATTACAAATCTGCCCCCTCTACTTTGTAATTAGAAGTTTTTGGTGTATTTGATGCATTTCTCAGTATGTACAATACTGTTTTCTTCTGAATGTATCAAAGACAAGGCTTAAACTAATGCATTAAGTTTGGGAACTCTTATCCAAGTCTGCAGTACGTTTACTTGCTGTGTTCGAACTTCAGGAATGGTCTATGCGGACTCTCAAAGAAGCTGGTGATAACTAAAGAGGGTCTCTCAACCTCTGGAAATGAAGCTGCTTTCGTATTTTTAAAGAACTGTGATAACTATTTAACCTAAAGTGTATATGAAATTTATATAGTTTAATAATTTTTAATTGTACAAGACATCAATTATGTACAAGTGGGAGTCATTTACCCTTTAAGGGACATACAGGAATCATGCTGCAAATTTCCAACACAATTTATTTAGCCTGGACTAATCTAACTCTCTACTCCGTCAGCCATATACACTGAAATGCTCCTCCTTACTGGGAATTCTGCACAGTCCGCACAAACCCTTAAGGCACACTGGCGGACAGAGACTACTCTACTCTTTATAGTGTAGGCAAGGCATATTTTTATGTGTTATAGTAAGAAAAAAGTAGAACAATGCTGCCCTGAGCATAAATAGTAAGTTGGAATGAAACGCAAAACTAACTTAGGCTCTACTGTGCTATCTGCTGTAGTTGTCAACAGCCAGATGCGGCTCCCAAACACTTAAATGTGCATGGTCCAAACTAACATGCACTGGAAAAAAAAACATGATTTGTACAATATCTAATTAATTTTTTTATATTTCTTACACATTGAAATAATGACAGTCCAGGGAGATGGCTCAGTGGTCTTAAATGCCTGCCAGGCAAGTGCAAGGACCTGGGCTTGATCCCTGGTACCACATGCCGTGCCAGCCCTGTGCTGAGCCAGCCACTAAAACCAGGCATGGTGGCACACACCTGTATTTTTATCACTGGGGAGGCTGAAACAGGAGGATCACTTCAAGTCTGAGTTGTGTATCGAGACCCTGTATCAAGTAAATAAATAAATAAAATATTAAAAATGAAAAAATGACATTTGGGATCTATTAAATAATGGATAATACATAGTATTAATATTTTAGACTGGGTATGCTGGTGTACACCTGTAATCCCAGTGCTTGGGAGGCTGAAAACAGGAGGATCACTACAAGTCTGATCTGTGTAGTGAGACCCTGTAGAACCTACTTTTAAAAAAATGTATATATTTCTTTTTTCCTATTTTAAATGTAGTTACTGGAAATTACAAAATTATAAGCTCCTATTAAGTTTCTACTGGGCAGTGCTGTTCAAATGTTATTTTTCATAAATGATCAATTTCTTGTTTATTGTGTTTTTAATGTACAAATTGGTATTATTTGTACAGCAAAGAGTACACAATCTTTACTGGCAGGAGTGGATGAAGAGAAGTAGGTAATGAGAATTCAATTATTTCTATTTTTTCAATTATTTCTATCATCTGATGATTTAAATTCTGAACAGGTATAAGGGGCAAAATGCTGCAGGCAGCCTGACTGCAGGCCACCTCTGTAGAGACAGTCTGTGGCACTGGAGCAGGGCGACAGCCCTCCCAAGTGCTGTGAACATTCCCGTGTACCCAGCTGGGGCAAGCAAGCCAGCATGCAGCCCCGAGGTGTGCTGCTGGCCCACGTCAGCCTGCACTCTTGCATCTTCTCCGTTTTACTGTCAGAGAGGATTTCCGTGGGGGCGTTTACCAACGTGTGAGGCCTCTCCCTCTGCAAGTGATGCCTGCCAATGCCTGGACTTCACATTTCCAGAATTTTAGTACCCAATTTGATCCATAAAGCCAGCCTATCCTTAACAACAAAGTAACATAAAATATTATGTCAAAAACTCCTATTAGTGACCGAAATTCTAAACTCAAAATGCAATTCTAAACAGTTGGCACATTCTAATTTGGTGCCACTCTGCCCTCATAATAAGGGGCTATAGTACACAATAATTAGAAACTGACAGATTTCAAAAGTCGTATTTAAAACCAACAGAAATAAGGAGATAGCTATTTTTGAAAACAAAAAAACTAGAAACCCCACCATTCCATTCAATGAACTTTTTGTCCCAGAGAAGGGAGACAAGAATTACTTCTCTTTTTTAAGTGGTTTCAGGTCTCAAGCCTTTCCAGGGATGGAGGTGGGAGGTCAAGCTCCTAAGTCACCTGAAGACATTCTAGACAGAGACTTTGTCTCTCCCTCATTCCGTTTACTTTGGGACCTCGGCTACTAGCAGAACGGGGCCTGGCGGCGTGCTGACAGCACAACGGTTGCGTTAAGTCACAATCTCAACTGTGCCGGCTTCCATCACCTTCCTGTCTCTAGGACAACACAATCACATCTGTGATTCAGAAAGGGCATTTTGGCTGCCCTGTAACAGACTATAGCAGGAAATCAGGAGCAACAGCTGCTTGCTGCCTTGAACTACTGAAATGATAAGAAGGGATGAAAACACATAAAGGTTTACTGGGAGATTCTTGTTAAAGGTCCTTCATGGAAATTGCCTGCATTCTCACGGGGAGCCCACACATGGAGCACTGCTATTTCTCCTGCGTGGAGGAGTGCCTTTATATTGCCATCCTAAAATAACTTGTAAAAGGAAATACGCGACTTTTTTGAATTTAAAAAATGTTTTAAAATGTTGAAGTCATTTTTTTTTTTTTTTTTCTATACTGATGACAGGGGTTGGGCCTCCTAGGTTTCTAATGCATTTAAAGCTAACATTTCTCTAGGAACTGCTGGGCTTCTCCAGATTCAGAAATAAAACAGCAATTTTGGGTTATCTCACATGATTTCAAATTTGACATACAGACCCTCCTACAAATGGTCTGTAATCCATAAAAGATAGAGGAGAAAATGCAGTCACCATCCCTGAAAAGAGTAGCCAAACCAGTTCATGATTTTCCCCTGTATCCACCAAATCCACATAACTCAGAGCTTCCATCACTTTCCATCTCTAAACCCAAAATTCAACAAGTTTTTGGAGTTCTTCTATGCTTTGTGGTTTCCGGAATGGCATCTGATTAGGAAGAGATGGTTCTGCTTTGTCCAGCAAGTGATAAATATGGTATCGCTATATTTTAAAACCTTACAAAACAAATAGTACCATATGCTTTGTTTTATTCCAATGGCAAGCTCACAGTCTGTAGTACTCTAATAAACTGCTGTTAAGTCTAGGAATATTTTTGGCCAAAGTTTTCTTTTTCCCTTGTTTTATATCTGGTTTACTAATAGATTTCTTTAGCATTAGGGTTATAATTAGAAGACAGTTATTACTTTGCATAATCAAATTGTAATTGCTGCTTGGGTGAAATCCAATGAATTTAAGCATCAGTACTTCCAAAAAAACAATGGCTGGCAAGAGAAAGAGAAAATAACAAATGTTATGCTCCAGTGCTCAAAGATATCTAATAATGTTTGTTTAAATGGTCAACTTGTTTCAGGGGATGGGGAGCAAGACGTATTAGGTGATATTAGAATTGTCCAGGTATTTTTAAAACATCAATAAATGACAGCTGAAAATAGTAATAACCTTCTAGTGGAGTTGATAAGGAATAAAAATATACTTGGGGCCACAACTTACTTAGGTCTGTTGTTTGTTCCTTGAGTGTTCTTGGGCGAGTTGCTCGTTCGTAAGATGGGAAGCATCCCCGATGCCAAGCTCCACTAGGCCTTGGTCAGCTCTGTCCACGCCACGCGGCTGTGTCTAGAGAATCCCCTACACACACGCTGCTCACATTAGAAGCCAAAAGGCCAAGCGATAGGTGCCCACCAGCCTCTTGGTTTCCTGACTTGGTCCTGCTGCCTCCCGGCAAATCTGGAAGCCAGCGAGAGTGCTTCAAATGTTTTTTCAAAAAAAACTTTTTTCTATTCTTTGTTAAATCAGCCAGCCGCTTCCTACTGTCCAACACTGAGAAGCCTCAATCCTATTTCCAAAAGGTCTCCCAGGCTCGTCTCCTCTCACCCGCCTCCTTGTTTCCCACCCTAGTTCTCCTAATTAAGGGTTTACATCTTAATCCTTTCTTGGCTTTTGCTGCTCAGGTAGTCCACCTAACGCATCTGGACAAATATTATGTACTGAAATTTACACTTTCTGAAACTGGCGATTTTTAAATGAATCCTGAAAAAAATTGGGGGAACATACAGGGTTTCATAAAATAAATCTCAGATACAGAGTTACTCTTTTCTCCATTACATTCCTCCATATCTTGCTAAAGATACTAAAAGAAAATCAGCATTTTAAATAGATATATGGGGAGACAGAGCAGTAAAATAAGTGCTTGCCTGGCAAGCACAAGGTCCTCAGTTCAATCCCTGGTACAGGAGGGTGGGGGGGAAGAGATACCTTTAAATAGATGTATCAAATCAATAACTTTTCTAATATTAATAATTCTCCTTCAATTCCAAATTGGCCCCATTCTAACAAGAGGAGGAAAATTAAAAGCTGTAACTTGAAATTAGCTACTTATGCTGTCAGTCTCTGATTGGACTTAGGCTCTTAAGAGGTGGGTACCCGCTCCCCATTTATGTTTCTATGAAGCAGTTGGTTCCTTCACAGTGGGAACTCAGTAAGAGCTGCCGAATGGAGACGACGCTGAGCCACGGCAAGGCACAGGTTTGAAGGTGGTAGGAAGCCCCAGACCTCGCTAGGGACTTGGAAACACAAAATATAGCCACCATTTTCACTATACAGTCTGCAGAAAACAAACTTCAGTTTCCTTTTGCAAACCATGGAAAGCAAACTTCAACCACACTCTCAGGGTGGGAATACGTAAAAGATAAAATGGGAACCATTACAGGGAACCAATTTTTTTAAGGAACTCTGTGCCAGTGTAACCTTACAGGCCTGAGATGACTATGGTCCCTCTGAGAAGTGAGCAAAAGCAATTAGGAAGCTGAGCCGCAGTAATCATGCGCACAGACATACAGTGTAGATTACATGTATGTACATGTATATTTAATAAAATATACAGACTTCCTTAGATCAATAAATTTTCACTATCATCTAGATTTACTCAAATTTCATTATTTACACACCAAAAACATACATATTTCTCCTTAATAAACAGAAAAAGTATGTGTTTGTACCATATCAGAGATGAGTTTAAAACAAAATAGTGATCATTTAGTGAAAAGTTGTCATTTACTAGTTTGATACTAAACAGAAATAGAAAGTTGGAGAGTTAGATATATATATTTTCTATACACTTTCTGATTTCTTCATGACCATTTAATAAAAAAGAATTTTACTTCACCAAGTGCCTGCATGTTTACAGTGATTACATTTTTATTTTTTTGTAAGGGTCTACAGGGTGTTCAGGGTCTCACTATGTAGATCGGACTCCTAGTGATCCACCTGTTTTCAGCCTCCCAAGTGCTGGGATTATGGCGCACACTACCACACCCTATCTCAATCCTTGTCTCAGCATGCCCTAATTAAAGTGATTAATCAGGGGTGGGGCTGGCACAGGGGGACTGGGGATCAAACCCCAGCCTCTGCGCTCTGCCTAAGCAGGCGCTTTAGTCCACTGAGCTATTTGGCAGGCTCTACTGATTACATTTTTACTGTAGCAATGAATACAAATTTTGAGTGGGAACTGCAAATAAGGAAGCTTTAGGTAGCATCTCCAATAACAGATTAATACACCTTAAATTATACCTTGTTGGAGACTTTTTCTGCATATTCAACAGATTTAAAAGCCTAATTTCTGCTCAGTCCTTAAGAGCATGGCACGAGCACTCATCTGAACCCTGTCCTTTCATTCACAGTTGGTGAGCAAGCGTAGGTGGAGGAACAGTCAATGTTCTGTGCCAGAGTCAAAGGGGCAGAAAGCATTCTCCTCCCTTCCCTTTCATTATTTTCTAAGAAGCTACTGTAAGAAGAGAGAAATTAAAGAATAAAGGTACACCTAAAACAATCTCTGGCAATTTTAAGTGACTAATTACCGGTCTTTTAACATATACAACAGTCTAATGAAAATTTTATGTATAGTAGGTTCTGCAGAATTGCAAGTGACTACTAAACTATCTGACACCAGGAGTCTAACTCTTGCCCTACACTCTAACTTTTATTTCTGGAAGAAAATAAAAGCATGGCGTTTCACATTTTACACTGTTAGCATGCCATTTTTCTTATGAGTCAACCAAACGATCGATCTGAACTGAAGCGCCCACCACTTCAGGGTGTGAGAAAACGCTTCATAATGAAGCCACAGCCAAAAGAACTAATCCCAAATAATTTAACATGTACTTTATATGGAAAAACAGAAAGCAAATAATTCCAAGTAGTTAAACAACAGTAACAAAAATTGTCATTTAAAGGTTAAAAGAAACAAAGAGGTCTATAATTCTAGAAAGTTTGACAGATTTCATAGCAGGACAGAATATGGAATATCTCAGTGAAGGTATTTGATATAATATAGAAAAAACAAACAAAGCTTCCAATTAGAAGAAGTGAACAGGTGGAAAGGGATCATTTATTCTTTTTCTAAAGATACTGTTTTCCTAGTTAGCTGTCAGAAATCACTTGAACAAAGGCAGGACTTCTCAACAATTGCTTATAAAGTTGCATTATACATGATTTTTTGGCAACAAGATATGGTACACATATTAAAAATACACAACTTCTCATACTACAGCATTTCCATTCCTTCCTTCATCTGAAAAATATTCATGGAGCTCCTAGAAGATAAAGTGGCTCTAGTGCGAGGGATACAACACGAACAAAAAGGCCTCGGAGCCCGGCCGCCTTTGGGATTACTTTCTCAGTGAAACAAAGAATAAGCCAGAAAGCAAGTGGGAGGCTGTGTTTGCTCCTGCGCTGTCCACTGTTATCCTGCTGTAGTAGAGCCCTTCGTGGCTGTGCGGCTGGACAATGGGTATCATTTCATAAATAAAATTACAATGTGAAAAATACCTTTGGCTATTTCAGATAAATTTGCTTGGCCGAATTTTAAGTTAGGAAACTTGTTTTTAAAAGAGAAGTGCAATATAAATCAGAGGTAACTAAATGTTTTTAAGTATTTTAGGCTTTTGCAGGCCACCTATTGAAAAGTGTCACATATTCTTTGTTTTTAATTCTTTAAAAATATACAAATGGTCCTTATTGCACAGGCCACACAAAAACAGAGCAGAGGCCGAGTTTAACCTGCACCCATAACGTGACAACCCATGACCAGGGCCTGAGCACACAGGCTTCAGGGCGTCTCAGCCCTGCATTTCACAACTCACTCTACGTATTTCTTGTGCATTTATACTTTCGCTCTTTATTAGTCTTCTACCAAAATCTAATGAAGTATTCTTCACTAGAACTAAAGTAGTTCAAACTACAGCAGCCTCAGAGTCAGCTCATAAAGAGTACTGCCACCTGCGCTACTCCCACAAGCAACAGAAAAAATCCAGGCAGGACACCCTCTCCCAACCTGTGCTCCACTGAGGCGCCACACCAGGGACTGCATGTGCTGTCTGCAAACTTCCCAATGCCGGCGCACGGAAGGCTAACGTCCCCTTACCTTGCTGGAGGGACATCAATATTGGAAGAGACAACTTTTCGTTTCTGCTCGAGGAGACAGATGGAACGAGTGTTCTCCTTCTCCTGGTCAAGGATCCGGCCGGCTTTTTTAGTGTCTACCGTCTTCATGTCTTCCTCCATGGCCAAGGGGAACAGGTGATGGTGAGACAGCTTCTTACTGGAGTCACGCTTGAAGTCCTCAGCTTGAAATGTGAAGGTCATTTCTCGCTTAATGCTCCCCACCTGTGAAAGGAGGCATAGCCATTCTTACACGACATAGCAGGGGCTGGGTGGCAGGCGGAGACAACAGACATTCTTCTCCCCGACCGTCAGAGTTTGTAGTTTAAAAGGGAACATGCAGCGCAGAAACACAATAGCTAGCACTACAAAGTGACGTACAATTACTAATATTTTTAGGGACAGTAACTCAAGCTATGTTTTTCTTTATGACAATAAAAAAAATGAGTGCAGAACTTTAGTAGACAATTCTCTAAAACAAATATACAAAGTCACAGTAAGTACACAAAAAGATGTTCGAAATCGTTAATTACCAGGAAAACACAAACCAAAACTATAATTAAGTATGACTTTTTCAGTAAGAGGCTACAGAAAAAAGCTAACAAAGAGAAAGCCCCGATAAAACAAATGTTGGTGAAACTGGAGCCCTCACACAGTAATGGCTGGATTCTAAAACGTGTAATGGAGGCAGGAAATAATTTGGCATTTCAAAAAGTGAAGTACAGAATTATGCTATGTTCCAATTATTCTACTCCTAGGTATGTAAGAACAGATTTCTAGACAAAAATTTATGTGGATGCTCATAAAGGATGTAGTATAAAGGATGCCCTTTATGCTACAATTTACTATTCACAATAGTAAAACGATGGACACAAAATGTCATTAACTGATGAATAAGGACTACATGGTAGACCCACACAATGGAGTATTATTCAGCCATAAAAAGGAATGAGATGCCAATATATGCTTAAAAAAATGAATGAACCTTGAAAACAATATGTGAAGCAAAAGATGCCAGACGCCAACGGCGGCACAGTGCATAATTCCATATGACTCAGAAGATGCAAACCTACTAAGACATCAAGCAGGTCAGTGGCTCTTGGGGACCAGGGAAAAGGGAAATGGGGATTGAATGCTCAATTGGAAAAAGGTTTTCTTTTGATGTTCCCTGAATTGTATGGTTTAAATGGTGAATTATAAGTCACATGAACTTCACAGCAATAACTGAAGACAAAAACTCCAAGGTAATGTACAAGTGATATATCTGTTACAATGCAAACACAAGAAATGTCTTTCTTTGAAGATATCGGGATCTCTAAATTTTTAAATTTAAAATATTGTTTTTCATAATTAGGAAGATTAATTTAAATATTTCTGGCTTATCAGGTTCAACAGAAGAGCTTTCACATATAAAGTTGAACTTTATCTCTGACTATTAATACCCCTCTTAACTATGCTCCACAGTTCAGGAAGAACTACATTTTTATTTTTTCTCTAGTTAGTATCTTAATAAAACCCCTTCTAAGGGCCGGCCAAATAGCTCAAGGGATTAAAGCGCCTGCAAGCAGGTGTAGCAGCCAGGGGTTTGATTCCCCAGGCCTGTCATGCCAGCTCCGCCCCCAGGGTGCACTGAGACAGCAATCAAGACTGGGCATGGTAGCTGGTGCCTGTAATCCCAGCTCTTGGGAGGCTGTAAGCAGGCAGATCACTCGAGTCTGATCTAGTAGTGAGACTCTGAACATCCTGTAAACCCTTCCCTAAAAAAATAAATAAAAAATAAAACTCCTTCTACAGCTAAATCATAAAAAAAAAAAAAAAAAAAAAAAATCAGGCTAATTTTTCTTATCATTTGAACTAAATGCAATGATTAGGGTATAAGACAAATACAAATTAAAACTCAGTGGATTGAATTCTACTATTTCTAAATTTATGAGTACTATAAATGGAGAATAAAGTTTTAAAAAGGCTTTGTTTGGTAACAGGGTCTCACTATGCAGTTCAGGCTGGCCTTGAACTGACTATATAGCCCAGGTTGGCCTCAAATTTGGGGTGATGCTCCTGCCTCAGGCTCTCAAGTGCTGGGATTACAGGTGTGCACTGCTGCATCCAGCAAAAATGTTCTTGTAAGGAACTGCTATTGTAAATGAAGCTTGGAGTACACTAAATATACAAAGAAAAGTCAGACTCCTTCATAACCTGGAGGGAACATCAGGAATCACTTGAGTGATTGTTATAGTTTGTGTCTAGTTGTCCCCCCAAAGCCTCATGCAGTCATGGCGTGGACTTCTAGAGTTTGTGATTAAATCATGATCCACTGGGATTATGGGTGTGAGTTCTGCTGGGATTATGGGTGTGAGTACTACACCCAGCCTGGGGCAGACAGCCTGAATGCAACTTAAGGGAGACAGACTTGCTCTCTGTAGCCATTGTTGCCGCTACTCCTCTCTGCTCTTTGCTGCCAACATGAAAGGCTGCTCTCTGCCAAGTGCCACTCTGCCTTGGAGCCAACTGAGTATGGACTGAACTCTCTAGTAACCGTGAGCTAAATAAACTTTTCCTTCCTTCATTTTGGGTGTCAGGCATTTGTCCCAGCAATGAGAGAAGAGTAACTGAGATAGTGATTTCAAAATATGCCCACCTATAAGACCTTACACAGGCAGTAAAGTAATTCATCCCTTCTTGTGGAGACAGTTGGCAGACTCCACTTGTAGAATAATTCTTTATCTATCTACTACTTAGACAGAAGGCGAATTTGTTTTTTGTTCTGTTTTGTTGGGTTTTTCTTTCTTAGCTGGGTCCTCACTATGTGGCCCAGACTAGTCGTGCACTCAGTATGCAATGCAGGCTGACCTTGAACTCAGACAATCTTCCTGTCCCAGACTCCCGGGAGTGCTAGGATTATAGGCATGTGCCACCATGCCGGGCTTACATTTGTTCCTTTTAAGCTTTAGGTAGGAGAAAAAACAAAAACACTATGATCAAATAAATTTATAGGCTCAAAAGCCCAAGTCTAAGGCAGGTTTGGAATAAAATGAGACACTGTGTTCAGTAACAGCAGAGTACAGTACTGATGACTGGCCATTCTCAAATGAAGGAAAACTCAGATATATGTTAAACTGCTAACAATCTCTGGAGCCCAGCGATGTCTTGTGCCTCATGCTTCATCCCAGCGGGAGAAAGAAGGCACGCTCCCATGATTCTCTCATTCCTACAACCAGCTCCACATGAAGATGTCTCCTACCTTCAGTCTACCTGCAACTCATTAACAAGTCACCATATTTCTTTTTTTTTTTTTTTCCTTCCGGTACTGGGGATTGAACTCAGGACCCTGCACATGCCAGGCAGGTACTTATTCTGCTGAGCTATCTCCCCAGCAAGTCACCATATTTCTTAAAATGCCTGAATGAAGTAAAATAAATGTCTAAGAAAAATGAATGTGTGTTTGTGAGGTTGCAACAACATCAATATACAAAGAAAGAAGAAAATATTTCACACCTCCAAAAAGGCAATGAATGTTTTGCAAAAAGGTAGCTTAGAAAAATCAACAAATATAATTATTAAGCTTTTAAATATCTCTCCTTCTATGCAAGTTTTCTGCCTGGACCTGGAGGTGACAGAGAGGTGACTGTTACTTCTGTTCCCACCCTAAATTGCAACAGAAATACTATAAACATAGGTATACAATAAGAAAAAAAAAAAGGCGTCAGTTTTGATTATCAACAGCTTCACCATAAGTGTTGAATGTGTGTTAATTAGACACATAGCCGCCAGTATCAAGTTGAACTTGACATCCATGCCTGTCTCGGAGCCCAGTGGACTGAGTAAATGGAATCTACCCAACCTTTAAAGGAAGGGGGCAACCATTAGAAGTCTTCTAACTTTTATTTTATTTTTTGTCTTTTTAAGACAGGGTCTCACTATATAGTTCAGGCTGGCCTTGAGCTCATTTTGGAGCCCGAAGTGGTCTTTAATTCACCACGATCCTCCTGCCTCCACCTTTTGGCTACTGGGATTACAGGTGTGTGCCACCATGCCTGGACAACCAACTTTAGCAACACAATTTTAGAGAGAAAAATACAAAGTAAATACAAAGAAATAGAATACATTTCCTATAGAAACACTATGATTGTATGCCATGCTGTGGGCCTGGGCTTTATAATAAATCACATTATAGTAATATTTAACAATGCAAGCTATAAATCTTCTAAAATAGTTTTTAAACAACACATCGTTTAATCATAACCAGAGACTTTTAGCAATGGGATGGATTTCAAAGACAACTAAGCACAGACTCCTTGTTTGAAAGTAGAACTGTGGAAGCCGCTAGTCCACAGAGGAAGCCTGGGGCAAAACATGTGGCTGCCACAGGGTCGGCAGGCAGGACAGGCCTTTTCAGGGACAAGTGGCCTACATCCTTGCTGTGCTCTCTGCCAAGGATGCCTTTTCCCTGGCCTCCTTTCTTGTGAAGCACGTGCTCCCCCGGGACAGGCACCATGTCACATTCATCCTATACCCCTACCATTGAGCAGGGCTACCTGTAGCAGGGACGCAAGAAATGTGCACAGAACGAAGGTGGCCTGTGACAAGCAACTGGATGCCAGGCTTCCCAATGTGTGCTCCTCGGAGTCGCCTCCTCCTAACTGCCACGCTCACCCCTTCAGAGCAGACCTTCTCTAGGAAACCTGGAAGGGAAGCACCTTCGGCCCAAGACAGCCTGGGGAAGCTGGCTTGTGCTCTGATGAGCTGAATAAGCTTCAGCTGTGGGACTCAGATTACTGAGGAGACCTCAGAGCTCCAGAAGAGGGTAAGGACACGGTGAGCACCACTGGCCAATTTCACAAACTAGCTGGTGGCCTGACTGGGCTTGAGGACCAACTTGCAAAAAATAAGTAGGAAACTGAGAAGATAAAGGCCCGTGGGCTCAGAACTTGCTCAAATCTACAGTAAAGCAGAGATAAATCCAACAGCAGTGACTCTAGGCACTAACAGCTGGAGAGAAAATGCAGCTAGGAAGGTATCGAGTTGAATATGAAGTTCTGTATAAAGCAGCAGAACAAAAGTAATTTACTGACGAATTTATTTTTCAGAAATGAACTGAAAACCAGGAAATCAAAAAACCTCCCAAGCCAACAAAGCCTCTATCATTCCAGTGATCTGACTGCCAAGCTAAGGATGTCATGAGACGCTGTATGAGGAACGTAGCCCTGAAGCTGAAGGCAATAAAACAAGTCCAGAGGAACTGGGACCAAATGCCTATAGTGCACAGCCACTGCCCTGGGTGACACACGGCAGGTCCTTGCCTCTTATGTTATTAGCATGAACTAAGTGGTCTGTAAATTTTTTTAAAAAATTCATACTACTATGGAAGGGAAAATTTTAAGTTGCTGAAATTTTTCCTAAAACTTAAAAGTGGAATTAAAAGTGGGCATAGTTATCCTAGCACCTTGGTAGGCTGAAGCAGGAAGATCTCAAGTTTGTGTTCAGACTGGCAACTTAGCAGTTTGGTTAGACCCTATTAATAAGCAGACAGACAAACAAGTGAATGAATGAATGAATGGGCCAGAGATGAGGACCAGGGTGAAGGTGTTGGATTCAATACTTAGCATTGCAAAGAGGGGGAGAGCTGAGAGAGGATGTAGCTCAGCACAAAGACCTGTTCAATCTCCAGTGCATATATCAAAAAAGAAAAAGAAGAGAAAGAGAAGCAATTACAGTGAAGATGAGACAAGGATATTAAACTGTGTGTGTCACAGGTTCCTGTAACCAGTGGAGGGCTGGAGGCAGCTGTCCATTCACTGTGTTTGCATGCTTTAAAGCTTTCACACATGTAGTACATGTTTTAAGTTTTCTTTTCTTGATATCAGACATTGTGTTAAAAAGATAAAAAAGAGAAAAAGAAGGAAGCAAAGTTCACAAGAGAGAAGATTGGAAAGAATACATGAAGTCAAGCCTTGGGAGGTAGGGCTCACAAGGGCCCAGAGGACCCTCGTGGCATAGAGGGGTGAGAACCAGGAGTCCGAGGTGGGAGCGGCCTGAGCACACACTGCTGGCAGCGCCGGCGAGACCAGGCCTAACACCTGCGCCGAGCGCCGAGGAGCACCGATGGGAGCTCCTATTAGAAAAGAATGTCGGATTCCACTCCTACAAGATTTCCAGACAAGGCAGATAAATCTACAGAGATAGAAAGAATATCAGTGACTGCCTGGGGTGGGGGTGGGGCTGATAAAAACTGGTCATAAAGGACCTTTTCAGGTGCTAGGAATGTTCCAGAACCAGACTGTAGGGACGTTTAAGCTACATATTTACCAATGTTCATCACACTGTACTCTTATTGTGGGATGAATGCTATGGCATGTAAATTCTGGCTCAACTGTTTAGAACCAAAGCAGCAGTGACTGACGGGGAGGCTATATTCCCTAAGAGCATCTAAACCAGAAATTTGGAAATCAAGATGCACAGGGGTCACTTCTCTTTTCAGCGCAAGCAACCCAGGCTGCTGCAGGCAACCCAGGCTGCTGCAGGCAGTTGTGCTGTTACCCCATACACAGGAACGATGCGGCTAAGATCCACTCCGTCTGAGCCAGGTCCCAGACTTGCTCCCCTATGGAACAGGGATGTGTGTCCAACTCATCCAGCTAGATGGGAACGTTCTATACCTCTCGCTTCTCCCAGCTCCAATTTGCACAGTGCCCTGGTAATAAAACTGCTCAAAGTCTGTGCTAAGCCACTTTCCTTCTTTGAGGCTGGTATCAATTAATTATGTGACTCATAAATATAAACTGATATTCTTATTAATGGAAGAGTTGAGGTCACCTGAGAAATTACCCTATAGCTTCTAAGCAGACAAAAGGATCAATGATAGAAGACAGTCAGAAAGAACAAGAACTCTGAACCAAGAGAAATCAACAGCAGCATCAAAGTTTGTGCGTGCAAAAGGCAAAAAGAGGAATGAGCATGCACACAGGCAAGGGCAGGCCAATGTGTGCCTCCAGGGTGAACCATCTGCTGGAGAAGGAGTGGTGTTTAGGAGCTCCCGGAGTCCTTAAAGCACTAGGAAGAGAAGGTGACCTGATAGACACCGACAGCTTCTTCCAGGAGTGACACCTACGTGGAGGGCTGAGCTGCTGTGCCACACTGATCACCTCGGGGGAGCCCGGGTCTTCTCCAAACCAGCACCGTCAGCTCTGAACATATAAACTAGAAAAGGAGCCTGCAAATCATTTCCAGCAGCCTTCACGATTTTTCCAGGGTTTAGACTTGAGACACAATCCCAAGATATGTCATTAGGTATAAGAAAATATTCCAAAAGCAAAAACAATCTAAAATACTTCAGGGCCAAAGCATTTCAGACATGGGTTGCTGAACCTGTAGTGGCTGGTTCAGGCTGTCACCCTTCAGAGTGAATACTGACAAACTGCAACAAGGTTGGGTGATCCGGCAGAGCATCTCATGGGGATGAGCTGAGAATGTTCTCTCTGGAGAAGATGGCCCACCTACAATGCTAAGGGGTCGCGTACTAAGCAGGAACTGGAAGAGGAAA
This sequence comes from Octodon degus, assembly GCF_000260255.1. Lineage (NCBI taxonomy): Eukaryota > Metazoa > Chordata > Mammalia > Rodentia > Octodontidae > Octodon > Octodon degus. The sequence goes on from NW_004524690.1 coordinate 3,037,091, forward strand.
TGAAGCCTGTCAGTGTTTCTCCAACGGCACCCACTTCTGCTTCCAGCTCTCGTCTAGCCTTCTCTTCCTTTTTTCCTCCTTTTGCTCTATCACATTGGAAATGAAACATTTTGTATCTAAAAGGATTGCTTCCTATTTAACTGCATTTTCATGAAATCATAGACTCTAGTCAGAAACCATCTCAGAGACCTGTAAGTCTCACTGAAATACTTTTCATTTTAAATGATTATTTATTACTAAGTATATGCCTAGGAAAATATGAGTAACAGGAAGCTTTTTATTCCTTCTCCCTTCAGGTCAACTCTTAGAACAGTACTTAACAATTTACTATAAAACATCAAATTAGTTACAATGAATTAAATACATATGTACATATAAACTACCTGGGA
>NW_004524690.1:3044008-3062866 GCF_000260255.1 Octodon degus
AATTTTAAATGTTAGCAGAAAATAAAGACAAGTGAATGGTCCAATTGGTCAAGTGACCCTCTTAAATTTCACCAGGAAACCACAAAGTCACTTCTGCCAAACTTTGTAAGATAACTTTTCCTATTTTAGATGTGTCACACCTTAGGATTCAAAAAACTTGCCTTTAGGAAAAAGAAATATGTATGTATACACACAGGATAGCCTAGACAACTATACTAGTGATTTCTGCTGGTTTACCGAAAGGAGCGGTTAATACTTGAATTCTTTTTTCTCTCCTTTTTTTATTTTTTATAACTTTTTGAGCCAATTTTTCATGCTTACATCTGATAATCTGAACTAATTTGAAGACACCAATACGAAACATAACATCTATTGTTGGATTCCTATTATTTTGTTAGTGAAATTGTGTGTCGTTTCTAATGTTTTAAATTTGTTTTTATTTATTTATTGGATACAGGGACTCACCTCACAGTTCAGAACTGTAGCGGTCCTAATGTCTCAGCCTCCCCAGCACCATGCTCAATTATGGGGCAGCAAGGCATGTGGTATGGGGGAATCGAACCCAGGTCCTTGCGCTTGCCAGATGGGCACTTAAACTGCTGAGCTATCTCCCTAGCCCCTGTTTTTTAAAAAATATTTTTTATTTGTTTTCAAAAAAAGAATTTGCGTTCATTACACATAATAATACATATGACATGCTTAGTAATTGGTAATACAACCACTGGTGTCTGGAACATGGAATTAGGTCCATAGATTTCATATCATGTTAGAAAAGGAGAAGAAAAGCTTATACTAATAACAGGAACACCTATTTTTTTTTCTATTAATTTAAAATACACTGTTAAGACTTGCTCAAAGAAAGATTAGAATCTTGTGAGTGAATTGATAAAAGCTACATCCAAAAATAGTCAACAGACTTCTACTCATTACTTCAGACTAAATTATTCAAATTTCATGTGAGGTGTGTGGAAAATAAGTCGGGTGGCAAATCTCTGCAGTCCTAACGAGTAGCTGCAGAGCAACCACTCTAAAAACAATTGCTTCCAATTACTTGTCCTCGATTATCCTCTCAGCCTTCAGAATCTCCTCAAGGGCATTATGATGTTCCCAAGGCAGACGACCGACCGACCGGTGGGAGTGGGACTGGCTGGGTGGCTGCGTTGACGGGGTGAGGAGTAAACTCAGTGTGACAGAGCTGAAACTCTGCATTATGTTTTGCTCTCATAGGGTCAAACCACACAACTATACAACCTCAGCAAACAGTACTGTTGATGCTGGGTTTACTACAGCAAGTTTTAACTTTAATATCTTGTCAATTTAATATTCAACAAAGCATGACTTGGCTTGGTTAATGGCAGATTAGTCAGCAGCATATTTAAGATGGAAAGTTACTGCAAAACTCCCTAGTGGAAGACTACTTGGCTGAGGTTTCAAGACTTCTATTAAACATTATGTAAGTGAGAACACACAACTTGGGTGTTTTTAAAAAATTCTTTCAGAAAGCCTTGAACAGAAATAACCATGTCTATAAAGTCCAATATTAAACTCAAGCTCATCTAAAATCATTTGTATATTTTTTTCCAACTGAATCTAAAGACAGAGAGAAAAGAATCATTATCAGTATAGGTCAACATTATTGGATTTATCTTCAGAATAGAAAATTTTGGGCCAGCAAGTTAGCTCAGCAGATTAAGCATCTGCTTTGGCAAGCTCAGAGGCTGAGGTTCGATCCCTGGTCCCGAGTGCCACGCTGGCCGTGTCCCAGGGGCGCACTGAGCCAATGACCGAATCCAGATGTGTTTGCTGGGGAGGCTGAAAACAGGAGGATCATTACAAGTCCGAGCTGCGTGGTAAGACCCTGTAACAAGTACATAAATGGAAAAAAAAAAAAAAAAGAAAAGAAAAAATAGAGAATTTCGAATTTATCATATTTGGTTCAGTATTCCTATTTGTTTTATATAATTCAAAGTTTAACTGAGCCCATCATATCCAATTATAAGAACGTCTTGGGGACTTTACCTTCAAAACATGTCTAAGAATCCCAGCACTTCCCACTGCCTCTATGGCTACCACACTGGCCAAGCCATCATGGCATCTGGCCTGGATCTGCACAAGTCCCCCTCTGGATCCCAGCTTCCATCCTTGTCTGCCCAGTTCCTGAACCACACAGTTCAAAAAAGCTGTTAGAACAGAACTTTTGGGTACACTGGAGAAAGAAATTCTGATATGTAAATAAATAAAAGGACAAATCAACCTCTAAAAGAATATGGCACGATTTCTCTGGACACAGAGACACCTGAATCCTTCCTTTCAGGAGGATGGTGTTTCTCTCAGTGCTGGGGATCAAACCTAGCATGTGATGTATGCTAGCTAAGCACTCCAACACTGAGCGACAGTCCTCACCTCCCTCCTTCAGCAATCTGACTGGAGAAACCCCCAGCTGAGGGTCAACTAGCAAAGGTGGCTGCCACCTCCCCTAGGCCAGGTTCCACCCTAGTCACTGAGCTTGGAGTCAGAGGGCTGCCTGCAGGTTGCTTCGAGGCTTGAGTGACTGCTCTCTTTTCTCATAAGCCCTAACCCCAACCCACTTATTTCACCTCACTTGTTTTTAAAACCTGAGCTGGTTTCAACTTCTTCTAACTGAAAAACACAAAACTACAAAAAGCTGGACTAACCAAGCACCTTTAATTCCTTTGGGAACAAAAACTAGAAATATAATTTCTCAAATTCGTCCATGGTTGTCAGAGCCTCACACATCTTTAAATTTTTCAGAGCACATGAGAAACAGATTTTCAGTAAAAAAGAACACTGGTTGATGAGGGTTTTTCCTACAGTATGTATTTCATTTAAAATACAATTTATCATTCCTTTGGGCAGTAAACAAGTAAAATTAAAAACTAAAATTGAAAACTAATGAATTTCCATTTTCCCTTGGATCGTGCTCTTAATTCACAGTCGATTATTTTACTAGCTGAACAGATGACTAAATAAAATCTGTTAATAAATGCAGCTAGAGCGTATTCAAGAAAATAAGCAATACAAATTAGAATAAATTTGATCTTCTGCTCATCATAAATGTAATTCTCTACCATATGGGTCTTGCTGGTATGTGTATATGGGCAGTAGATGGGAATGTGAGGGGGAGGCACCTCCAACGGTGACCCTGAGGATCTCACCAGGAGAGAAGTCTTAAAGAAGAGCCAAGATTATCTGAAAAAAACGAGGATAGGATGACCTCACAGTGAAAAGATGTGGTCCAGGGCTGGAGTGCAGCTCTTGGCAGAACACATGCTTAGTAGGTGCAGGGCTGGGGTCTCCATCCCCAGCAAGGAGGAAGAAGGGAGAAGGAGGAGCGGGGGAGGAAGGAAGGGAAGGAAAGGGAGGGGAGGAGGAGCAGCAGCTGCAGCCCTGAGGTTTTCGGGGATCAGGCTTCCTGCCTGTGGACTGGGAGCTGCTAAGCAGCCATCATACATACATTCAGGAGCATGTGTGCATGTGTGTGCTGTGTAAACACGTAAATGTAATGCGCACGCGCGCGCACGCACACACACACACACACACACCCCTCCTGGTGCTTCTGCTCCCATTAGTACCCTGACTGGTAGAATATAAAACCTGGGATAAAGCATTAATTTACGTTCTCTCTCCTTCAGTGTTCCGGAAGCTACCTCACGGCAGAGAACCAGTGTCTCTCAGTTCCATATTCCAGACCACCAGTCTACTTAGGCCCAGCACATACTAGGGGCTTAATAAATGTTTATTTAATTAATGTAATTAAATGAAGGTAATATGGCAACGGGGCCAGCCTGTACAGTCTGAATGGAAGAAGTAAAATCATGTCAGAAGTGACTGCCATCCTATATTCACAATTCCTTAAGCTACATGGGGGAAAACTAACAGTAACATTCACAGTTGCTGGCTGGTGGCACAGCCTGTGATCCTGGCACTTGGGGGACAGACGCAAGAGGGTCAGTGCAAGTTCAAGGCTGGCCCAGCTGTGCAGTAAGCTCAAAGCCAGCAAGGAATACACTAAGACCCTGCCTGAAAAAACTAAAAAAGTAACCATTAGTAAGCTCTTACTAGATAAAAGATGATGCAATAAAATTTGCTTTCCACATATTATTTCATTCCCAGGCCAGAAAATCCTGTGAGGGGGATCTTATCCCCTTCACAGATAAGGAGAACGAGCCACGGATGATAGAACCAAGTCAAAAGTCTCAGGCTGTATCCAAGTGATCGATAAAGGTGTCTCCTCAGGCTGTCTCCACTACTTCGTAAGTACTCATAATTGATTTCTATGTCCACCGAAACACCGGCAGGAACAACAGCAACATGCTTTTGCTAGAGTCACAAGTGAAGTGTATATCAATTTAAGAAATACTTTTTAATCTCCATTTGTGACAGTATCACCCCCAGCTGGCTTCCATGAAGCACCTTTTTTTTTTCTCTCTCCATAATAGCAGTAATCTATCCCAATTCTGTTTGTACACGACAGAAATCCCTCACTAGTTAATCATAAGAAGAATTACTGATAGCTCTTGAGTCTTCTGGAACCTACAGAATCTGGCTGGGATTTCAACAGGTCAACTGTACATAGCTAGGAGAAAAGTTCATCCAAATCATAAGTCCAAATCAGCCAAAGGACCACAGCACCGCCTTCCACCACTGAATTCTCATGGCCACAGGGACCAGGTGCCAGCATGCCTACCACACTGGCCCCAAGGCCCCAGCAGCCTTGAGCCATAGCCACCAGGTCTCTTCTGCACATGGCTGCCCCCTCACCGGCACATCTGTGCCTCTTGGGTGCGTCTCATGTGTGTGCAAAGGGGTTAAGGAAATGAGCAGAACCTGTCAAGATCCCAGGACAGGGCTGGGGAGATAGGTCAGCGGTCTAAGAGCCTGCCTGGCAAGTGCAAGAACCTGGGTTTGATCCTCAGTACAGCATGCGGTGCTGGCCCTGGACCACTGAAACTGGCTGGGATGGCACATGCCTGTGATCCCAGTGCTGGGGAGACTGAGACACGGGGTCACTATGAGTCTGTGCTACATAGCAAGATCCTATACCAACTAAATAACTGAATAAAATATTTTTAAAAACCCCAAGACAGTGTCAAGTCAGTCTCGGGATCCCTTATGTGGAATTTCTCCCAGATGCCTAGAAGATGTGGGCAGTATAAGAGAAACGATATCCCCAGAGCCTGCTTGGGGACTTTCCACCATATCCACGCTGCATTTCCCAGACACGACATGTAATTTTTATTTTTTGCTTTTATCTTCTTTTTCTCTTGTTCTGCCCAAGTTCACTCTGCAGAGCTGGTTTCTCCCATACCCACTCATCTCTCACTTTTCAAGTAAACTTCTGCTGCCATTTTTGGCTTGTCTCATCTAATTCTTTATTCAAAGCAAGAAGGACCTTGTTGAGCCATTTGTAAAGAAACTACCTGGTAACAGCTGCAAGGTGTTCTGAGTCCTGGCCACAGCAGCAGAAGGAAATAGCGCAGAAGGGGCTGGTGGAGGCGCCAGACGAGCTCAGCTGCAGCGCCTGCCACACACCAGAAGCTTCCACAACTTTTTCCCTTCGCAACCTCTGTCCGCAGCCCCCAACACACATTTTCAATCCGCATTCTTCCATTTCTGTTGCCACCACTGTTTCCCCTAGACTACTGCAAGAACTGATCAGCCTACCCATTTCTGTTCTCAGTTCCCAAGAAGCTGCATGTTAGTCAGAATCCAATAAAAATGGAGCTAGAGTTATTTCTTAAAAACTGTTTTTTCTTAGCTATAGTAAGCTTTACAACATACTATTTAAGCAGACCTTTCAGTGAGAATTGAAGGTACTGGAAAGATACCTAGGGGATACATACATCCGGATGGCTAGGAATGATGTCAGAATTCAACTAAGATGGCTAAGATATATTTATATCATCAACCTAGCATCTCTGGTTAACTATGACCACTGCAGGAAAAAGTGTCTGTCTTTGCTATAAAACCAAATAAGGCCAAGAACCAGGCATGAGGTGCATGCTTTATAATCCTAGCAGTTGGGATAGCTGCGAGTTTGAGTCTAGTCTGAGCTACACAGTAAGTTCAAGTCCAGCCTGAACTATACAGAAAGACCTTGTCTTTAAGAAAAAAAAATCACATAGACCCAGAATCAAATCCTAGCCCTGCCACTGCTAAGCGGCAGGCTTGCCAGAGGAGTTCTGTTGTTTTTCATTGCTGTTTTTTAAATTTCTCTGTACTTCAAGGTCCAGTTCAGACCTACTCAACTATGTGATAGACTGGATGAAAACATCAAATGGAAATACCTACGTAAGCAACTGACCCTATTCAGGCAAATAGGCAGTGAGTGGCCTATAGCCCCGTATCTTTGGCAATAGCTTTCTAGAATTAGTTCATAACAATGATTAGTATCTCTTGCGACAGCTAATGAAGAGCAAAATAGAAGGGACCACAAACACACAGGAAAAGGATGCACCAGCAAAGAGAGTTGAGTTAGCTCAAGGAGAACAGCATAGGCCACGGAGCAACCAGAGGTAGTTAAGGCCTCTGGGGACCTCGAGTCTAAAGTGAGTTCTAAGAAAAACCAGGAAAACAAAACAAAACAAAACAAAAAACAACCCAGATTAGTTTAAAAAGCTTCTGTCTTACATGAGCCCAGTGATTTGCCATTAGTGTCTCAGACCACTGTCCAGAGCCTCTCACTCCCTAGCTCTAACCACATGCAGGAAAGTGTAGAAACAAGAGGCCTGGGGAGAAGCGAGCAGCAGCAGGCAAGGAAGCGTGCACGGAAGAGCATCCGTGCTTGCTTACTTTCATTCTACATCCTGGAGAACGTGCCGGGACAGTAGCGTTCTTGCCCAAATCAATAGGATCCCAAGTTTGGGTCTCTCTCCCTCACAGAGTTGGAGGACAAGCCCACAAGGTAGAACACATACAGGCAGGCACCACCTTCTCTTCGGGTGACACTCGCTTTCACCTCCAAGCCAGGAAATGTTCCAAAGATACCTCTACTTTGGCTGTTGCTCAAGTGTATTGGGGCTGGGGCCAGCCAAATAGCTCAGTTGATTAAAGGCTGGATCCCTGAGCCTGCCTCACCAGCCCCGCCCCCAGGATGAGCTGAAACAGCAATTGAGACTGGGCATGGTGACCTGTGCCAGTAATCCCAGCTCTTGGGAGCTATAAACAGGCAGATCACTATGAGTCCAATCTAGTAGTGAGACCCTGAACACCCTGTAGACCCCTGCCTAAAATACAGAAAAAGAAAATATATGGGGGCTGTGAGGCACTGCAAATAAAAGCAGAAATACTTTCCTGACATTTCTCATACATTTGGCTCATGAGCTGACTCGCTGGATATACCTTTTTAGAAACAGGAACTGTATTAGTATCCATATGCTATGATCTGAATGTCCCTCAAAAAAAGGGGGGAAATTTAGTTTCCACTGATTGTACTGGCAAATGGGACCTCTTAAGCCACCATTAGGCCAAGAGGGCCCCACCTGAATGAGCCTCGGAGCTGGTTAACTTGGGAGATGGCTATCTTTGGAGTGACTCTGTTAGGAAAGCACCCCCACGCATGTGCCCCTCCTCTTTGTATGGATGCCCTCTGCCACGCTGTGCTATAGTGAGAAGGCTCTCGGCATGGACGAGATGTGGACCTTCCGTCTTGTACTTCTCAGCTTTCAGAACTATAAGAAACCAACTTGTGAGATTTTGTTACAGCAGCAGAAAACCAATTAACAGTGACTCTAGCATGGTACTAACTTAATTTAGTACTTCAAAAAATGGACTTTGCTGGGAGTGGATTTATATGTAGTTTTACAGACTTCTTCTACAAGTATTCTAATGAACAAGCATGTGGCTCTGATAACCCTAGTATGAGAAATGGGACTTGGCTAGTGACCAAGCCCTATAGTGCTTATCACAAGACTCTATACAAAGCCAGTGATGAATATGTCGTTATGATCACTAAAGGCCACACATTCAGTTTTTTATTTTTATGAGCTGAAGATTTTTGTTCATGTGTTATCTGAAGGATATTCTACCAAAAGAAGGTAAAATATGCGTAATCCACAATTTACTCTAGCTTCAAAAGGCAAATAAGTTGTTTACAGCCAGAAACATGTACATTCTTCCAGGAAATCAGCAGACAAATGATAGACACTATATAAACACCTTCTGTATCCCTGTACAACACACAACTTTTCTGTATGTTAATCCATTAATTCCCAGCTAAAACACCTCTTAATTTTCTTATTTAAAGATCATTTTCAAGGAACTCTTTATAAAAGAAGATGTATAAAAGATTTCAAAGCAGATAAAATTTCTAAAGCTTGAATATTTATTCCAACCCACACATACACCAGTCTCCTTTTTCCCAGAGATAATGAGGAATAAAGATATTTTAGTATACCTTTGAGGAGAGTATTTTCTTGAAAAGCAGTCATTCAACAAATATTTTTACTAGGTATTGTAGGTACAAGGATAACAGTGACAGGTATGTGTGTCATAAAGATCCTTGTACTAGACTGCAGGGCAAATAGCAAGCAGGGATGTACATAGAAAAATGATGCAAACATACATAATACCACAACTGCAACAAGACCTCTAATACAGACGTACACAGAGAGGCTAAGAGCATGTAATGTAGGGGGCAGCTGAGAAAGCAACTCGGAGGAAGTATCATCTGCTACCACAGAACATCGTAGGCTGGGGCCTCTACACGTCACAAATGTCTTTCTTTTCTTTTTCCATAATTTTATTGAAAGACAAATAGCAATGTGACAGTTTCAAATGAAATTGGTAGGACAGTTTCAATAATTAACACATTGCATACTGTCTTCCTAGTGGTTATTTGCTATATAAGATGCAGACATGATATCCTATTTACAAACACTATTAGAACAAATCCCTCTATTCATTAAGAGAATGTAACTATGTATCTATCCTAACCATTTTGAATACACAGATACAAAATGGGCATTCATTTATATATCCCCTTTTTTGTTTAGTTCTGTCATTTGAATATTATAGGTGTGTAAACTCAGCAAAATATTCTAAGAGAGTCCAGTAATCCATAATAGTATTGGGTCTTCCACTTGACTGGCAATGTCAGAAATTGTTGACCTGAGTCCCCTACAGCTCAACATAACAGCATGGCTTTACTTCTTATACTTCGTTTTGTATAGGTCTTGCTTTGCCTTGGTCTTAACCATCCAGCAGAAAAGTACAAATGTCTTTCTTACAGTTCTGAAGGCTGGGAAGTCCAAAATCAAGCAGCTGGCAGATCCAGCATCTTATGAAGGCCAACTTTCCGTTCATAGACAGCCATTCTCTAGCTGTGTCCTCACAAAGCAGAAGTGGCTAGGGAGAGCTCCAAGGTCTCCTCTGTGAGGGCACTGGTGCCACTCATAAAGGCTCCAAATTCTCTCTCAACCCCCCCTCCCCGATGCCATCACACAGGAGACTTGGTTGCAACACGGATTCTTTGGAGGCACACTGACCGATAGCACTGGCCAACTATGAGAAAAGGTGAGGGCAGGGCCCCCGATGTGCCAACCCACTTCAGATGTCGGGTTTTGTAGGTGTAAGGCAGGAAGCAAAAGCTATTTTTCTCATTTTAAATTCATCTTGGAGTTTTTAAAATTTAAAAACCTGCCTTCAAACTAAATATGCCATTAAAATTTTATGTGGAGACAATAAAAAGTTTTAGTTTTAAAAATGTGCAAATAGCCCTCAGGGATATTTCTTGGTTTTTATTTCAAGTAAATGTGAGCACCTGACATGGCTACCATGAAGAGCTCGGAAGAGAACTTCCAGAGGATCTAGTCTCTTCTGCTCACTATATACTTCTGCTTCCCTCCTTAAATTTTTAGCTTTTCATATAATAGGACCATCAAAATACACAGAACAGAGTACGAACACACACAGAACAGCGCTCATCATGCGGTACTATACAGCTCTACAGTCCCCAGGCTCCCGCTCCCCACTCCTGTAATCCACAGCAGATCCTGCGAACACCCGGGTCCAAGTCTGGTGCAGACCATTTCCTGTGCTGGCACTCCTATTTCCTCACAGTGGAAGCTGACCTTGCTGATAAGAAAGGGCTTGGCTACATTTAGGAAGTGTCAGAATCTGATTACATGTAGTCCTGTTCCCAGTTGTGCTTCTCACCATTCTGTTTGCCTGGTTTAGGATCAGGCAGCATGCTCTACGACACTGCAGTCCTTTTCCAAGGGTAGAAATCCTCCACCTGTCTGCATGTAAACTTCGGTATCGCTGCCAAGAATTTGGAAGGTCTTTCAGCACTAATGAAGTAACCATCTGTCTTAAAGATTGTGGAGTTTCCTGTCAGTAAAATAGTAAGGAGCTATACTGAGCTCCATGAACCATGCTAGTAAAGTAAATTTTCAAAGAAGTGGTGTATCCCAATATCCCCAAACAGAAACACACACACACACACACACACACACACACACGAAAGTAGGGGGAAAACAAAATTCAGCAATTTGGGGTAATCTTATCCAACTGTGAATACCCTAGAATTTTATAAAAGTGCCCATATTAAACCATGGTCTAGAATCAGAAGCTAAATTACCATGTTCATTATCCTCAGGGGGCAGAGAAATATGTACTTTGGAAAATATTAATAAAAAATGAAAGTGGATAGATCCATAATCTCTGCTACATCAAAATCTACTTGACACATTTAACTTCTGCTAACATAATGGGGACTAAACTTAGGTCCTTGTGCTTGCCAGGCAAGTGCTTATGCCACTGAGCTATCTCTCTGGCTCACTAAAGTAATGCCTAATAAAGTACATATTTTGCTTTTTTTCACTATTAAGTTTTATATATATTGTCCAAGATTTTGTGACACATTGATGATATGTATATGTTATGGCTTGTGTCTAGGTGTTCTCCCAAAGCCTTATGCAGTCTTCTTCTTCTTCTTTTTTTTTTTTGGTAGAACTGGGGATTGAACTCAAGCCCTTCAAGCGCTTATTCTACTGAGCTATCTCTCCGACCCCTATATCATCTAAAATTTTGAAGGATAACCCATGCAGCTATTTTTGAATCCTGGGGTAGGGTGTGGTGCTGGGACTCAACCCCAGGGTGAGTGAACTTATACCAGGTGCAGTTCCTCACTGAGCTACTCCCCAGCCCACTATCTTGGATTCTTCTCAGGAATGCTGCTCTTGAATCCTGCATGACTGGGTCATTCTTGGTTCGCTGAGATTTGCATCTCCCCGTATGCAATGCAAGGCCATACTGTTTTCACTGATGTACTTGCTCACGGATGAACAACTTACAGACTCTTCTCTGATTTTTTTAGCAAGTGCTCATCAGTGAATCTTGTATGTAGTTTCTAACAGCAATTATTCATTTCCTAAGCAGATACTTTAAAATATAATTGATATTTTATCTTAGAAGATGCAAACCAGGAGCTGTTCTAGGCTTACTCAGTTTTTAAAGCACAGAGTTTTAATTGTTTTAAGCATACTGTCACAAGTTCATTTAAAAATGAATCAAAAGATCTGGTGGGTTTACTGGGAGACTAGTCTCTAAAGTTAAGCAGCATTCTGCCATGGAAAGCTAAATAAAATCCAAGTTGGGCAGTGAATTTTACCCTCATCAGAACTTAAGGAGAGAGATTTCTGAGGCACATTGCTACAGGGGTCAAGATTTGGGCTAATAAACTCTTCTGAAGTTTAGCTAATTTCTCGAGAAAAAAAACCCAATTGTACTCAATTCAACTTTATTGGGTCTAAAAAAATAATTTGGTCACTATCTTTCTAGGCTTGTAGAACTAAAGGATCCCTAAAGCTACTGGCTCACAAGGTTGTAAAATACAAGAGCAGTGTGCCAAAAAGTCCCATTTCTGTACAATGAACTCACAGAAATGAAAATTCAAGCCATAATGCCACGTCCAGTCACACTGAAGAAAATAAACACTTAGCTACAAATCTAGCAAAAACATACACAAGACCTGCATCCTTAAAATTACAAAACAAAACACCCATGGAAGAAATCAAGGAAGATATAAATAAATGGAAAGTTGTGCTGTGGTAATGGGTCAGAGGATTTAACCCGGTGAAGTAAATTCTCCCCAAATTGATCAATAGCTTTACTGCGGTTTGTATCAGAAACCTACCCAGACTTTCAGGAACACAGATGTGCTTGTTTCAAAACCACAAGGAAAGGCACAGTACCTAGAAGAACTACAACAGTTTCGATAAAAAATAAAATGAACTGTCACTGTAAACTACATAAAGGCTTAGATATAGCTACTGTGCTCCAGACAGCGTGCTTTTAGACTCAAAACAACAGGACACAATTCAGAAATAGACTCACATGAATATATCCAAGTGACTTCTGCCAAAGGTGGGAAGGCGCTCAGACAGCTGCTTAACAATGGCGTTGAAACACTGGACATCCATAGACAGAAAACATAAACATCAACTCAAACCTCACCCCTTCTGCAAAAATAAGTAAAAATGCCTGCTGGTGTGCATGTAAGACAAACAGCTGCTTCTGAACTTCTTCTCAAAGTAAACGTGCACTACTCTGTAAGGCTCAGTAACTGTTTTCTTGGGTGTTTATTAAAAAAAAGAAAAAACACTAAAGTTCCCATAAAAATGTATACAGCTTTCTTCATAATATCCCCAACTAGAAAGTGATCCAAATGCCCTGTGGTGAGCAGAAGAGTAAACAACTGTGGCATCCACACCAGGGAATACTATTCTGTAATAAAGATAAACTCTGTGTACACAGGGTAACTTGGAAAGCTGTCAAAGAAATCCGGTTACATGAAAGAAAACTATTTTTAAATGTCATACAGGACAGTATTCCATTTACATGCTATTCTCAAAATAACAAAATCACGGAAATGGAGAGCAGATGAGAACCGAGGAATGGCCGTGGGGACTAACAGGCAACACGAGGGAGCGCCGCGGGAGCTGCTCTGTACCAATACTGCTCAGGGCGGGTCTATGAGTCTACAAACTGGACGCAGTGCAAACACACACATGTTCATGTAAAACTATCAAAATCTGGCTAAGCCAATGGATTATATCATTGTGAATTTCCTGGTGATGATTTTGTGTATCTCGGTTACTCTTCTCTCACTGCTGGGACAAATACCTGACACCCAAAATGAAGGAAGGAAAGGTTTATTTAGCTCGCAGTTACGGGAGGTTTCAGTCCATACTCAGCTGGCTCCAAGGCAGAGTGGCATGTGGCAGAGAACAACTTTCCACAGTGGCGTGGCGACAAAGAGCAGACAGCAAAATGGAGGAGTAGCGACACTGGCAACAGAGAAGAAGTCTGTCTCCTTTAGGCTGCATGCAGGCTATCCGCCCCAGACTGGGGTAGTACTCACACCCATCATCCCAGCAGCACTCACACCCATAATCCCATTGGATCATGAGTTAATCTCGAACTCTAGAAGTCCGCCCCATGACTGTATGGGGCTTTGGGGGGACAACTAGACACTAGCCATAACAGTGTTATAGTTCAGTGAGATGTTAGCATGTTACCACTGGAAGAAACTAGGTGAAGAATACATGGGGATCTCCCTGTATCAACTGTTAACGCTGCAGGCGAATGAGCCATCTTTTGAAATATTTTTAAAGGCAAAAGAAAAAACAATCTGGTATAGTTATCTTTATTTTTACAAGCAAATAAATAAAAGCTTAAGTAGTAAATGAATTTGTTTAATTATACAATTAGTAAAAACACTGATCAAAACTAAAACTTAGGGGGCCGGGAAGATAGCTCAGTAGAATAAGCCCTTGCCTGGCAAGTTCACGATCCTGAGTTCAATCCCCGGTACCACAAAAGTTAAATAAATAAGTAAATAAATAAATAGTAAAAATAAAACTTAGACCTCTGAATTTTCCATTATACTATATTCCTTAAAAATAATAGTAATAATAAATCACTACTGTTCATTCTGAGGGTTTTTTCAAGTTGTCGAAGTGTTAGATGAATACATGTAGAATAATGCTAAGGGAATAAGTACTAAATTTAAATATATGATTCCATCTTAAATTTAATAAAAATTCACAGAAAAGTTATACACTTGTCACATTCTTCATCTGAACATAACAAGGCAAATTACCTCATTTAATATGGAATAACCCATAAGAAAGGAAGCTTTTATTCAGCTACAGAGACATAACAAAAATTGCCCATGCTGAGAGTCCCATATTAAGGGCAGACGGCTGGCCACCAAGAGACATGGCTTACCCATCGACTGGCCCCCGAAGACTCAAGAGGTCTAGATTTGGTTCTCAGCGTGACATTACACAGCACAAGGTGGGGCCTAGCATGAGTCACCCAGTCATTGGAGGTGGCCCTTCAAAGGGGACCATGGGGCCCTCCACCTCCCTGTTCTGCCCCTTAGGCCCTGGCCGTGAGGTGAGCAGCTTTGCTCCTCCACATCTCCCTCCACCACCTGCTGTTCATTATGGGCACTAACTAGTGAGGCCAAGAACCGAGGACTGAACCAAACACGTGGCCAGAATAAACCTTTTCTCTTTCTAAACTGATTATGCCAGGTATTTATCACAGTGATGCAAAGCTGACAGCTGTCACCAGATGCTATCATGCGACCCTCTCCCCACCCTCCCTGTGGCAAGCCAGTGACACAAAACACTGCAGGAAATATGGGTCCTTTTCTTCAGAAATGAACGACATGGCTACAAATCTGACCCATCTGAGATGCAATGGCTTTGCCTTCAACTTGAAAGTTATTACTCTCATCACCTGTGGCTCAGAAGTGACAAAGGCACTGGGGGAATACTGAATCCAGTTTAAAAGTATAGTCCGGCAACTAAACACCATAAAAACACTCGCAAGTACTACCCAAGGGGTGCTTCCATTTGCCCTGCCATGAATTTCAATTATACAGACCCTCATTTGCATTCTGGCAAGGAGGATGGATTCTCAGGTTCTGTTTACCTAACTCTGAAGATGGATTCATTTATTTTTTGTATTTTAGGGAAGGGTCTACAGGGTGCTCAGGGTCTCACTACCAGCTCGGACTTGTAGTGATCTGCCTGTTTACAGCCTCCCAAGAGCTAGGATTACAAGCGTGCGCCACCACGCCCAGTCTCAATTGCCCTCTCAGTATACCCCGGGAAGGGGGCCGGCACGGCAGGCCCAGGGATCGAACTCCTGGCCCCTGTGCCTGCTTGCAGGCACTTGAATCTGCTTAAAAATTCATTTCTCATCATTTTATATTATGGCTTCCTTTTTAAATTATAGCCCCATTACCTGCCTATATCACATGCATGGGATGAGATTAAATTTGCCAGAAACTTGCCTTTTATCATGCATTACAGAAACATGACTTAGCTTATTTTCAGAATGAGATCATCACGATCTTTCCATAGCTTGATTTATTTATTTTCTTTTATGCATTTTCATACAGGGCCTACAGGATCTCACTACACAGATCGGACTCCAACTCAGTGATCCTTCTGTTTTCAGCCTCCCAAGTGCTGGGATTACAGGCATGGTCCACCACGCCCAGTCTCAATCGCCATCTCTGCGCACCCCGGGGTCAGGACCAGCATGAAACACCCAGGGATCAAACTCCAAGGCTGCGCCCGCCCGCCTAAGCAGGCACTGTAGTCTGCTGAGCTATCTGGCAGGCCCCATAGCTCGTTTATTTACACTAATTCCACTTCAAAATCATTCATCATACATGCAGAGGACATAAAGCACTTAATCCCTTCCCCAAATAAACATCCCCACAAACCTGCAATAAATCTTAGTCTGATGTCCAACACTGCAGCATGTTTTGGCAAAGACAGCAAAGCTCCTGGCCGCCTCCTTCCCCACCATCACCCCCATCCCTCTCTTCCTTGGTCTCTACACACTCCGAGCACCTTTTTAATGTTTTGTTTTGCATTTTACCTAGAGAGCTTGCTACTTGGTTGCAACATCATTTCTGCAAAGCCTTCCCCAACTTCCTGTGCAGTACCCTTTCCTTGCTTATGTTCCCAGGACACTTTGAACTCAATACTCCAGAACATGTGAAGCTCAACTGAAAAATACTTCCATCCATGTTTGTCACCCCTACTTGCCCAGGACATCTTAGTGGGGACCACAGGAAAGCACCCAACATCACAGAAGATTATGCGTTGAGCAAGTGAGATTACTGACAGACCCCAGCCATCGCATGCCAGACTGAGCTGTTTTGTTTTTGGGAAACAAGAGCAAGCCTATTATTCCCTTGGCCTAGGAAAAAGACAAAAGGCAACAACGAAGTCTAGAACTATGTCCCCCCCCCCCCATCTCATCCAGGCATGGGTCTCCCATCCATAGAGAAAAATCTGGAAAGAAAAGCCCAGGCTCATTCAGGATCCTGTACATTAATAGCCAAGAAGCAGCAGGACACACGTTTCTGGTGGGTGAAGCTAACGGGAAGCTCCACCGAGACAGCAATGCTAAGAAAGGAACCCAGTCCTCAGCCAGCAGGAATCTCTTGAAGAACCCCGAGGCTGAATGCCCAAGGTGCTTTGGACACTCTGGCTAGACTGACTTCTCCGGCCTTTAAGAAGGACAGAGGAGGAGGAGGAGGAGGCAAAGAGCCTTTTCTGACGAGAACCCTAAGATAATTCTTGGAAACAAATGAAAATTATTTAGAAGTGTGTTTCCATATTGTCATACTTAGGGTAGGAATAATACTGCAGTATTACACACACACTAGTGTGCACACGTGTCACATTAAACATTAACAGAAGATATTTCTTCCCTTTTTGAATGATTACTGTGTTGTGAATTTTCCAACATCTAGCAGCTGCTAATACATTTACCTCTGTATGGAGCACCATATATCCTTCTGGATGTCACAGGCCAAATGTTACTGCACTGTGACCAGTAAGATACCCTCAGAATGCCACCATACAAATGGGCCACAGTTTAATTTCTTATTTTATATGCACACTTACATAATTTAAAAATATATGCATATTCCATTTTGTCCATCAGCAGCAGTCTCAGGCCTGCTACTCTTAAGGCATTGGCAGAAGGATGCACTTTCTTCCACTGATTCCCAAATTAACTTTGTTTTTGGCAAAGAAAACACAAGACTACGGAAGTTTGAGTTCTAAGAAAGGGTAAATAACGCAATGGATTTGTGTCATTGGATTGAGGAACTAGAAATTAAAACATACTCATTCTACCTTTGATTCCCTCAAGGTGTAGAGAATGGTGTTTTACACACTATAGCATCAACTTAATGCTTTAAAAATATTTTTTGTTTGCTCACATGTATTTATAATATGTTCTGGTATTTTGTTGCTTTATGCCTCTGCTCCAGCCATCAGTCCCTGGGAGGCCAGTGGCCATGGGAAGGATTCTGGGTTTACCTTTAGCTGTGTGTGTGATGCTGGGGACTGAAGCCAGGGCCTTGTGTGTGCGAGACGACAGCTCTACCACTGTGCCACACCTTCAGTCAAATAAACACATTCTGATTTACATTAAAGTAGTATCCGAATTGCATTTTGACATCTATCCCGGCTACTCAAGGATTATTAGTTTGCATTATCTGTGTCAAGGCAAGACACACAAAAAAGAACTTGCAATAAACTGTCTCCCCTGAAGTGACTTCATGGCTGTGGTCTAGAAGGACACGAACATATACCTGAAGAACCTACGAAAGATGAGTAAAATTCCAGATGATTATTAGTTCCTTTTTTTCTTATCAGGATTTTAACATGCTCTACAAGCACTGCTTCTATAATAAGAAAGTTACATAAAACCCAAGATATTTTAGTAGTTCAGTAGAAAACAGGCTTAAACAAGGAGGGAACGGAGACAAAGAGGAAGCCATGAAGAAACTATAGGAATCGAGAGAGTAATTATTGGGGAAGAAAACAACATTGTAGAAAACATAAATAGGTCTTGATACTAGATAAAGTGTGAGGAAGAAAAATGACAGGAAAATTATAAAAGTGTAGTAGGATGACAAGTCTGCTTGCTCTATTCTTTTAAACATTTAACAAATTCCCTCTTCAATACAAATGCTTGTGGGGTACTGGTGCCATAACAATGGTGGAGAAAATGAGAATGGACGGGTATTTTCCAAGGGAGGAGCAGAAACTACTGGTGGCCTGGAAGTGACTGGATTGAAGCAGAGTTTGATCTCTGGTACCACCTGCCATGCCCCCCAAGTCTCAGAACCCTGGGCATACTATGCTGGCCCTGAAACCAGATGTGGTACTGCATGCCTGTAATCCCAGTGCTGGGAGGCTGAGACAGGAAGACCACTATGAGTCTGAGCAGCATAGCGAGATCCTGTACCGATAAGTAAAATTTTTTAAAAAAGAAAACAAGACTTGGGTAAACTGAAGACTGAGCAAAGAGGAGTCATCAGGGGAAATGCTGACACAAAAATGAAATTTAGAAAGGGGACTCTTTTTAAAGGCCATATGATAAATCACCTCTAGTCATTAAACCTCTGTGGCCATGATTAACTTGAAATAGTAACTGTAGGACTTACAGGAACTACATGAGATATTATACATGAAATGATGCTAGAACACAAGGCATGATCAATTATTGTCACAAATCCAAGAATAAAAATGACAAAGACGTACTTGCTTCCACAGCACATATACTAAAAATGACAAAAGTGTTGTTTCTCATTATGTGTTTACATTAAGGACAATGTCCTCCCTAGTCATATGCTCTATATCCTAAAATTTTCTCTGTTTTTACTCCCTTGTGCCTTTTACTTGATAGTGCCCTCCTATCAACTTCACCAGCTACTTAAAAAGACACACTAGGGGGCCTGCCCCTTAGCTCAGTTCTTTAAGTGGCTGCTTCAACAAAGCAGTCAGG
>NW_004524690.1:3064316-3066044 GCF_000260255.1 Octodon degus
ACTTATTCCACTGAGCCATCTCCCCAGCCTTTTTTTCTTCTTTTTTTGAGGTACCAGGGATCAAACTCAGGACCTTGTGCTTGCCAGGCAAGCACTTATTCCACTGAGCTATCTCCCCGGCCCCGTGAACCATCTCCCAGCCCCTGAATCATTTCTATGTGAGTTTACTTTGGGTCCCCGTATTTTGTTGTGTGAATCTATTTATCTTGTTGCCCCACCTCCACACTAACAATTACTGTTACTTTAGAGTAAGTCCTGATATTAGGCAGACTAATCAGGTTCTTCAAATTTTGCTCTTACTTTTTACAACTATTTCAACTGTTATTTTCATTTCTAAACAAATTTCAGATTAGCTTCTCAATTCCTACAAAAAAAGTCTGCTGAAGTTTTTTTTTTTATTTTTTATTTTTATTTTTTTGGCGGAACTGGGGATTGAACTCAGGCCCTTGCGCTTGCCAGGGAAGCGCTTATTCTATTGAGCCATCTCCCCGGCCCCTCTGCTGAAGTTTTGATTGGGATTTTCAAATACATAAATCAATTCATAAAAAATGAATTTCATTACCACACTGCACTGCCTACCTGGACATGGTGCATCCGTTTATTTCAATTTTCTCTCATCAGTGTCACACAGAATTCACACATCTTTTTTCCACATTTTTCATTAATTTTATCTCCAAATCTTTATTGACGCTACTATAAAGTGTTTTTTAAACCTCATTAAAATTGAATTTTTAGGACTTTCTCGGCCTATGATCATGCCACATCTCATCACATTGGGTGAACCGCCTACAACAATGTTGAGTAAAGGGTTAGAACAGTCGTTCTTGCCTTGCTCTCCATATTGGTAGAGGAGATGGTATTTCACTATTAAATATTAGCTAAAGGTTCCTTATACAAACCATATTAGTTTAGGGAATTTCCATCATATTTCTAGTTTGCTGAAAGGTTTTTATTTTAAATCATGAATAACTACTGAAGCTGGTCAAATGCTTTCACTGAAGCTATTAGGAATAATCATATGGAATTTTTTCCTTTCAAATTATTAATATAGTGAACTACACCAAGTGATTAGCCACTTTTGGAAGGAAGTGATTAATCAGCAAGAGACTCTTTCTGGACAAGGGGGAAAGAAAAACTTTAGTCATACAAATGTATCTTCACACGGCAAGATTCAATTTTCTAATATTTTAAGTATATTTTGCTTATGAACATGAAAGTCTACAATGTCCCTGATTTGTAATGTTACTTCATGGGTTTACTGTCAAGTTTACGCTAGCCTCATAAAATTTTTCTGGAAGGACACTGTCTTCTTTTTGGTCAAAACTTTTGCAAGATTGGAATTATTTCTTCTTTGAGCACAGTCATGTAGGGCTTGACAGGGGAATGTTTTGAGAAATATATCAGCAGAGGATTCTTATAGCTGTACAAAAAGCTTAAGAGTGAACATACACAGACTAAGCATGCAGTATAATCGTACTGACTACCGTTGTATACGCAGCCCACACTCACTGGAACACTGATATGTGTAAGGGACTGTATTAGGGAGACTGCACTGGTGAAAGCTTCAGGTCTATGTGCAAAGGTTCTTAGTTAAAGTCCCATTTCTTTAACAGGGGGTGAATTATTCAGACAGCCTGTTGCTTCTACTGGTCAGCTCTACCAAACGATGTTTTTTTAAGGAATCTGCCCATTTCATCCAACTAATCAAAGGTACTGGCATAAAGTCTT
>NW_004524690.1:3066144-3067067 GCF_000260255.1 Octodon degus
CAGGGAGATGGCTCAGTGGAATAAGTGCTTCCCTGGCAAGCGCAAGGGCCTGAGTTCAATCCCCGGTTCCACCAAAAAAAAAAAAAAAAAAAAAAGACATACTAAAAAAATACTTGATAAAGACTTGAAAGACTGCATAAGCAGGGCTCTCAACTCACCAGGCTCTGCTTAGCAAGAAAACATAATTAGAGAAATTTGTCTAAGTTTGACACTAGTATCACTATTTGAAAAACTAACTTTCAAACAAGGACTTGTTAGACAACAAGGTTAAAATGGAATTTTTGGACTGGGGAAGAGAGCTCAGTATCTAAGCGCCTGCCAGGCAAGCACAAGGACCCAGGTTCAACCCCTGTACCGCATGCCTTTTCTGGCCCAAAACAAGATGTGGTGGTGCATGCTTGTGATCCCTGTGCTGGGGAGGCTGAGACAGGATCACTACAAGTCTGAGCTTCACAGCAAAACACTGTCCCCCCAAAAAAAGTTAATAATTTTAAAAGATTAAAATGGAATTTCTTTAAATAGCAACAGTTCTATTCCCATAATACACTACCACCAGAACATCAGGGTCTTATCTGATCCTCACCCTAAGCTTAAGTTTAAAATGCCTGTCCCTTTGCTTATTTCTACAGACACATACAAAAATAGAAAGCAGGAAATCAGAAAGTGTGAGCTGGGACCGGCTTTGCAAGTTAGCAAATTATTAACCACTGCCAGCCGTCCATGTTTGTAAACTGAAAACTATAACATGTGAGCTACACATTCACTGTCTCTGCAGTTATCATTGAGTATTATGATCGGTTATTTGTTTCACAATTTCTTCCAGTAGGTTGAACGTTCCAGGAGAACCATGGCTCTCCTGTTAAAAAGCGTATTTTCCACACCCAGCAAGTGGCTAGTACAACGAAAGCACTGAACAAATATAA
>NW_004524690.1:3068447-3070196 GCF_000260255.1 Octodon degus
CTACTGAAGCTGGTCAAATGCTTTCACTGAAGCTATTAGGAATAATCATATGGAATTTTTTCCTTTCAAATTATTAATATAGTGAACTACACCAAGTGATTAGCCACTTTTGGAAGGAAGTGATTAATCAGCAAGAGACTCTTTCTGGACAAGGGGGAAAGAAAAACTTTAGTCATACAAATGTATCTTCACACGGCAAGATTCAATTTTCTAATATTTTAAGTATATTTTGCTTATGAACATGAAAGTCTACAATGTCCCTGATTTGTAATGTTACTTCATGGGTTTACTGTCAAGTTTACGCTAGCCTCATAAAATTTTTCTGGAAGGACACTGTCTTCTTTTTGGTCAAAACTTTTGCAAGATTGGAATTATTTCTTCTTTGAGCACAGTCATGTAGGGCTTGACAGGGGAATGTTTTGAGAAATATATCAGCAGAGGATTCTTATAGCTGTACAAAAAGCTTAAGAGTGAACATACACAGACTAAGCATGCAGTATAATCGTACTGACTACCGTTGTATACGCAGCCCACACTCACTGGAACACTGATATGTGTAAGGGACTGTATTAGGGAGACTGCACTGGTGAAAGCTTCAGGTCTATGTGCAAAGGTTCTTAGTTAAAGTCCCATTTCTTTAACAGGGGGTGAATTATTCAGACAGCCTGTTGCTTCTACTGGTCAGCTCTACCAAACGATGTTTTTTTAAGGAATCTGCCCATTTCATCCAACTAATCAAAGGTACTGGCATAAAGTCTTCGACTAGCATAAAGTGATATATCTTTACTATCCTTTTAAAGTCTGCAAAATTTCTAATGCTCTTTCATTCTTGATACTGGCAATTTGTATTTTCTCTTTGCTTATAAAATCTGTGTATCACATCTGTACCCCCAGCATTCTAGGAGGCTGAGGCAGGAAGACCACAAGTTTGAGTCCAGCCTTGGCAACTAAGTGATGTAGCTAGACCACATCTCAAAAACAACAACAAAAAACAACCCAAAAACAAAAACAAAAACAAACAAAAAATGCTGGGAACATAACTCAGTACAAAGACCCTGGGTTCAGTCCCCAGTACCAGGGGGAAAAAAGTCAGTACAGCTAGAGTTACCAATTTTACTGATCTTCTAAAAGAACTGGGTTTTTGGTTCTTTATTGTTTAATTTATTTCACTGGTTTTGTAAAATATTTTTATTTCCTTCCTATCTAGCTTCTTTGCATGTGAGATTAGCTAACACTGATTTAAAGCTACATTTTCCTCTAAGTACAATTAACTTCCACAAACTTTGATGAGACACATGTTCAGCTCTCAGTTATTTCTAAGCACTGTTATTTCCACTTTATCCAATGAATTAATAAGAATACTGATGTTCAAATATTAGATTTTCCAGTTAAATTTTTGTTACTAATTACTTCAATTCACTATGGTCATGTAGGGGTTGACAGTGGAATGTCAATATAGAATATACTTTATATAGAGTATTTAGAATTTATAGAATATATTCTATATAGAGTATATAGAATACACTCTATATATGCTATATAATTTCCATCATTTGATTTTATGTATTTAGTACATGGTACACAGGGTCTAACTACACACACTGGACTCGTAGTGATCCTTCCTGTTTTTCAGCCTCCCAAGCACTGGGATCACAGGCGCACACCACCACACCCAGCCTCAATAACCGGCTCAGCGTGCCCTGTGGGTGGGGCTGGCACGGCACGTCAGGGATCGAATCTGACCGCTGC
>NW_004524690.1:3070948-3086320 GCF_000260255.1 Octodon degus
GAAGGGGGCTAGGGCAAAAGCTGTAGGCCTGCTGCCTCCAGGGCTCACCTCCACACCCTTCTGGCCCCCTGTGATTTCTCTGCTCCCTCAGACACAGCTTTATACTGTGCGGTGCTTTCCCCAAGATGCCAACAGTACTATGTGTGAAAGATGCTTGCTGTGTACTCTTGTTTCTTCTTAATATAAATATTTTCACTTCATACTTTTCAAAGCATTCATCTGAGAGGGTCTTATTCCTATACTGTGTTCTCAGCTACTTGAGCAATCCCAGGGATCAGCAGCAGCTGATGTATATGCATATATAACAGAATTTTTTTTTTTTTTTTGTCTTTTTGAAATAGAATCTCACTATGCAGTTCAGACTGGCCTCAAACTCACTTTGTTGCACAGGCAGGCCTCAAATTCACAGCGATCCTTCTGCACCAGCCTCCCAAGTGCCGGGATTACAAACATGCACCACCATGCCAGGCCAACAGGAATACATTTGCCCTACAGAAAAACTTTGACTTTATCTATATTTACTGGATTATTAGAAATAAACTTGAACAGGAAAAAGAAGAAGCTAGAAGAGGTCATGGTTGGTGAAAGAGTCACAGAAGAAAAAGGACAATAAGGCTTATAGACACACACGGGGGCGGGGGGGGGGTTTCCTGATCCAATCCTCTAATACTGAGAAACCACCTCACTTCCTACATAAGTCTTTGGATCATGTTAAGCCTACATGAGTGAAGTGGGGGGACACGTGTACATATGCACATGCTTGTTTGTGTAAAAATCTCAAGACTATGCCAAGCAAACAAGACTTTAAGAACAAGACTTCTGTAATCCTCCCTTTCTGCTTTGGATGTATGTTTGAAGCAAAACAAATGCTTATTCTTCTAAAACTTCTGCCTAGTTTACAGATTAGATTCTAAACAGCTCCCTGGGGTACAAGGCCAGGGTCCAGCAGCTGACAGAAAAGTGTCTGGTTGGTGCGGATCACTTGTTGCCCAGCGTTGAGTGTTGTAAGAGGGCAAGGAATGCTGGGTATTGCATATGTCTGACTCCGGTCCTGTCTGCCTCATCCCATGGCCCCGGGTAGCTTCTGGATTTATATGAGCTTTGTAAAACTTCACAACTTGCTGGGTTAAGGACTGTTAGGCGATCTGTGTGAACATTATATGTGGGCCTTTCTCGTGTTGTTTTAGAGTATTTATTACTTACAAACCTCTTTTCACATTGAAATATTAGTAGCCAAAGAATTTCTGTGAAAAGTTTGTGTGCACAGTAAAGAAACTGAAATATAAGTCTGGACCCCTCTTCACAAGGAGGGACTCTGTTCATCCTCTCCTTGTGCTCCTTCCCTTTGTTTTTATTTTTTTTTAATTACTAGACACTCTTCTTTACACCTCCTCCCCAAATACCACAGTGTTTATTGATAGGTACAAATATATAAAATCAGGGCATGAACATGACTTGATAAATCAAGTAGAATTAATTTCAATCCTATAATAAGAGGGACCAATTCAAATTCTCAACATTTGTTTCACACCCACAAAAACTACTCTAAGCATTAATGATCTCCCAAAACTGATCAGTTTTGTGCAAGTAAACCAAATTTGTTTTAAAAAGACCTGTAGGGGACCAGGGAGATGGCTTAGTAGAATAAGCGCTTCCCTGGCAAGCACAAGGGCCTGAGTTCAACCCCCGGTTCCGAGGGAAAAAAAAAAAAAAATCTTAGAAGTGGTCTTTTGGCTAGGAGGAGGCTAAGGTGCAACTTTCTTCGGTTGTCCTAAATCTGGGTTCATCTGACACCAGCCACCTCCAGCATGCCGCCCAAGTTCGACCCCAACTAGATCAAAGTCGTGTACCTGAGGGTGCACCAGTGGCGAAGTCGGCGCCACATCTGCCTGGTCCCCAGTATCGATCTCTTGGATCTGCCTCCAAAAAAAGTGGAGGATGACATTGCCAAAGCAACTGGTGACTGGAAGGGCCTGCGGATCACGGTGAAACTGACCATTCAGAACAGAGAGACTCAGACTGAGGTGGTGTCTTCTGCCTCTGCCCTGATCATCAAAGCCCTCAAGGAGCCGCCAAGAGACAGAAAGAAGCAGAACAACATTAAACACAGCGGAAATAACACTTTTGATGAGACTGTCAACATTGCCCAACAGATGCAGCCTCAGTCTTTAGCCAGAGAACTTTCAGGCGGGCTGGGGAGATAGCTCAGTAGAATAAGTGCTTCCCTGGCAAGCGCAAGGGCCTGAGTTCAATCCCCGGTTCCAGGAGCGGGGGTGGGGGGGAGAAGAAAAAAAAAACAAACAAACCACAAACCAGAGAACTTTCGGAACCATTAAGGAGATCCTGGGGTCCACCTAGTCTGTGGGCTGCACCCTCATGACATTAACAATGGCATTGTCGAGTGCCCAGCTAGCTAAGAAGCGTAAGAAAATACATCAATAAAGAGATGATCTGACAACCAGCAGTCTTTTCTTGAGGGACCTGTTCCTGGTGGGGTGGTTAATGGGGCCGTGGGGGTAGGACCTGTAAGCTACCCTGGGTGACAAACTCGTGGGTGACATTCTGCTCTGTACAGGATTGGGAAAGAAACTGAAATGAATGTTGCTTTTTATAGACAAAAAAAACCCAACCTGTGCACTTACCCAGGCTCGAAGATATTAAAATCTAGCACATAAAGCCCGTAACTACAGGCAATATACTGTGTTCATTACTCTTCTCTAGTTGCTGGGACGAATATCTGACACCCAGAATTAAGGAAGGAAAGGTTTATTTAGCTCACAGTCAGTAGAGGATTCAGTCCGCACTCAGCTGGCTCCAAGGCAGAGCAGCACAGGGCAGAGGGCAGCCCAGCAGACAGCAGACAGCGAGGGGGCGGCAGCAGCCAGGCAGCAGCCAGCCTTTCCCCTCCTTACACTGTAGTGCGAATTGCCCGCCCCACGGCCAGGGCGTGGCACTCACACCTGTAATCCCAGCATTGGATCAAGACCAATCACAAACTCCAGAAGCTGCCCCAGGAATACATGGGGCTTTGGGGGGACAACTAGACACAAACCATAATGTATACTATTACAGTTAAAATTTTTTCTGCAATAACCAAATGGACAAATATTGCAATAGCTCAAGTATTACACAGCAAAGTGCATTTCTACAGTATTCGATACTGATCTTGAATTTTCTAACTTACAACAGCCTACGACAACCAGCAGCAAAAAAAAAGATCTCTGCGATAGACTGCCTTTCTTTCCTTTCTTAATCTTCTCAAATCTCTACATGGAAGCCTTTCTCCTTACGACGCCCATTTATCAGTGTTTTAGGTTTTGAGAACAGCACACAGATCTGGTGCACATGCAACCAGCAGTACAAACGTTCGATGTGATTGTAGTAAGGAGTGGGCTTCAAGTATTACGTCTGGCAGAATGTGCCTAATTTGATTGGATCTTTGCAGATGTCTTTTAGGATTCAGAGTCACACCAATAGTTAAATATGTATGTGTCTTCTTTCAGATAAGGGTGGTACAGAAGTCCAGTTTTCAGGACACAGGAATGAGGGCACACCTAGGATCCCAGCACTCCAGAGGCAGACGGACAAGGATCACAAGTTTGAGCGCACATGGTGACTTAGCAAAACCTTGTCTCATTAAAAAAGGGCTGGGGATATAGCTCAGAGTGAAGGCCTAGTTTCAATCTCTAGTACCCCAGATTCATGTCCTTCCTCAGCTTCCTTTTCCCTTTTGTCAGAAAAGCCCTGGGGCTGTGATGACACCATGGGACATACCTGCTGGGTGTGTCCCATGGTGGCTGCCCTTGCTGTGCTGCGCCCTCTCTTCCCCTTCTGCTCTCTAATGCTTCCTCATGCACGTTAGGCCTCTTCCCTCTCCCATCTTTCACCCTGAAAAACCACAGTGCATGAAGACTGACTGGGACTGGATGGAAAACCCTGAGCACAGCAGCAGGCGAGCACGGCGTGACAATCGCTGCTGGGTCCTGGGTTTCCTGGAGGGGCAGTAAGAACGTCCCAGGGTTAGTTTGTACAGATGGCTTCATCCCTTAAGAGAGACAGCTGTATGATACAAGAACTGCATTGCAGTAACGTGGTATTTAGTTACTAAACTGTGTAGTTTAGGCTGGTTTAGAACTCACTATGTAGTCTAAACTGGCCGCTAACTCAGTGACCTCCTGCCTCAGCTGTCTGAGTGCTGGGATTACAGGCATGAGCCATCGTGCCCAGCAGGACACAACTCTTGGTTCCCCCTCCCAGCTGGAGTCTCTTCTTCCTGCACACCTCCCATCTCACTTACACACAACTGTCAGTAAAGCTTAGTGTCTCTGAAGCTAGGACAAGCAGCAACCTTGCCCAAAGTGGGCTCTCTTCCACACGTAGGTGCAGCTGGAGTAGGAGCTCAGTGACAATCTCCTCAGTGACACAGCCACAGGACTGACACAGAAAACAACAACAACAACAAACCAATCGAACGATCAACTTGGCACTGCACTTAACCAAGGTCTTTGAGGCATCACCATTTTAACACAAAGAGGCACAACACAGGCTGTGGAAAAGATCTATTTGAACAGTCATCTCCTTTAGAATAAGAAAAAGAGCTAGAGATTGCTGTCACCCAGCAGATGGTGGAAAGCGCATTTTTCGGAACCTCTTAAACATTTATTCACCAAGCACTCAAGTAACAAAAAATGCAAGCAGGAGCCCCTGTTCCCTCCCTGTTCGTCCTGTTCTGGGTCTTTCCAAGCCTTGGGTGGCTGTTCCTGTCCCACCCTGAGGTGCTGCAGTTGTAGGCTTTACGCGGGCTTGTGCGCTCATTTCCCCCCTCTTCTGAGAATTTTTACTACAACTAGTGTAAGATGAAACAAGGCTTATTTCAAACAGCCTTCATACATAAGCTCTAAGATCCTGATTCTAATATTTCCAATATTTTTTAGTATTTTACTGGGTTAATTTTGAGCCGGAAGTACGTGAACCTGCTAACTGAAAACACTTTTCAAAACTTGAATTGAAAAAAAATTTTTTTTCTTTAAATTCTGGATCCTAACCCACATTAACAGGAATGAGTGAAATGTGGTCTTCAGTGAGGGCTCGCAGCTGACTGCAAAGCTTGCGCAAGCTGCAGGAAAGCATTCATGACAACCGAGAAAAACTTATTTCATATTGTTTTGTAATTTACTCCAAAATAAAGTCTCCTCGCTCCTTAAATCTCCATTGTTGCTTAGGTACCAATTCCAATTATTTTTTAAATCTGTTAGTCCCAACTGTTTTCCGAAATGTTTGACAAACATCTATGTCATTTGATATAAAACCTCCTCGCATGTGTTTCTTTCCACAGACACTGCCTCTTTTATCCCAGAGGCATTTTCTTCCCCACATGTCTAAAATGAAGATAATGGTGTCCACCTCACATACCAAGAGGGCAACTGAGACAACTCCAGGTTCCTTCTATAAAGTATAACGCAATAAATGTGGGGGAAACACGGAAATAAATATTGAACAAGGCCCAACAAAAGAGTCCTGACATATGGCACCCAATGGTCACAAGCACTGTGCTCCTTTATTCAATAGTCAATCTGTCGATCCAGCCAGCTAGTAAGTATTCTTTTCATGTAAACTATCCTTATTTTCAATCACTTTCCTTTTAGAATACAAAAAACAAAATAATAAATATATTTTCCTGAATATGGACACCTTGTGATTTTCAGTTCCTCTGGCATTTGAAATTCTTTTAGGATTACACTTCTCACACCTCCTAATTCGCCCACCAGGACATAGTGGAGCCTGATTTGTTGAAAGGTAGCGTGTTCTACTAGGTTCTCTGCTTCACACACAGCAATGCAGTTCACAGTTACACAAGTGAAAATTTACCACATGAAGTATTCCATTTTTCAGAAACTCAAGATAAGAACTTAGTAGCTTTATAAGGAAAAAATATTTCAAATCTTGTATAATCCTCTAACAAAACTTGAACCCTTCTCTCCCTATGCTTGTAAAGTTTACTTCACAATCACTTGTTTTGAGACCTCTGTCGCTCTGGCTGGTCTCAACCTCTTGGGCTCAAGTGATCCATGTTGCCTCCTAAATAGTTATTTTTTTAAGGGTTCTGAGTTGTTCATTTCAAGCTCTGAGATCCTTAACCACAGATTTCCTACTGAGAAAAAAACAAGAGTTCTAAGCCAGTGTTTCCAAAAAGGAAAGGTGCTTTGGAAAAAAAAGGGGGGGAGTGCTTGGCCCAATACATGCATAAACATCAAAACCTCTACCCACCATCTTAGAACCCCAAACTGGTCCTGAGTGTTTGTAAGTCAGTAACTTCTTTGTAGGTGTGTGGGCATTACATTACTTTTCTGTCTAAAATATTTTATAACCTCAAAACAATCTATTTTTAACTGGAATTTCCTAAAGTTGATTTGCCATAGAGCCTTTCTCCCCCTCTGGACCTCTCCCCCATAGCAGAAGCACACAGATACAAGAACTCAGAGTACACTTTGGGCTGCCTATTCCTATCTACCCAAAGATAAAGAATAACACCTTTGCCAAGTGGAAGTCCAAGACAAAGACATGTATACAGAGGAAGGTGGGAGGAGCCAACCTAGGCCCTAAAGATTCCTGCCACTTCCAAGGCAGAGGCAGAGGATGACATCACTTCATTCCCATAGCAGCTTTCAGCAAGACCTAGTCATCATGTGTGGGAAACCCTGTCCTACCTTTCTGCATAGCAGCCAGGTTTTCTCCTATACAAAAGATGTACACCTGAACAGACTGATGAACTAAAGGAAGAATGTCTCTGTGCTCTTGTAAAAGGAGGTAAGTGACTGGGCCTCCCAAGCTGAAAGGGACATGAAAGCCCAGCACACATTACCAGGGAACACCACAGAGTTCAGAGGGAGTCACTCCAGGGAGCAGCTCACAGAAGTTCCTTGGGAGCATCACAGAGGGAGGAGGTGGCAATGGCCAAAATAATTAGATCTTTGAACAAAATTTTCCAAATGAATCTTTCCAAAACCATAAAGGAAGTACACAGCCACCCACATCTAATTTTGGGAGTTCTCTGGCCATATTCAATAACAATGGTCAAGGATGGAATAACATCACTTCCATTTTTGAAATAACAGCGAGGTAGAGAGACTCTGTGTAACTTGGTAAGATCACACAATGAGCTGGTGGGAAAGCCAGAATTAGAACCCACAACCTGTGCTCTGTCACATCCTGATTCACAGAAGGGACAGTGAGGTGGGAGATACCTAGAAAGGTTCCCTGCTTTGATTCAAGCCTGTTTTCTGGCATCTTACTAATGAGCCCTTGATGAAAGTAATACTAATGGGCTCCACTTACCCTGACTGTAGATTTTGTCACATATTTCAAGGTACACCACTTAAAAAAAACAAAACTGGATTTAATTTAAACTGTTAGGACATTCTGACATTCACTTGTTTTGCTAACCAACCTACTCAATGAATCTCAATCAGGGAAATGTGACTTCCACGTTTCCTTTCACTATGACAAGAGCATAAGGACAGCCAGTGTGTCCCCAGCAAGGTCTGAGTAAAGCACAGGTGACACTTCTGCACCTCAAGGCAGCATGGTCCTGCCACATGAAGAAGCCCCTCTGGTGTGATCCTGCGAAGTTCTCGCTCAAAGTATAAAGACTCCCTTTCAAAATTTCAGCTTTAAGCCTGAATCTCCTACCTATAAATTTTACCACTGGATTTTCCAAAGCTACATCTTTAATGAAGTGTAAGAATTTACTCAGGTTAATTCCACTACCAAGTATTTCAGATTTCTGCTCCAATTCATCCAGTAAACATGAATAACTAAGGTTATTTGCCAAATTTAGTGGTTTCTAAAGTCTTTTCTGGCTGCCCAAGAATTACCTCCTGTGGTCTGCTAATCTCAAACTGTAGCCTTCCCAGTGGAGTAAGACCCTTATACCGATGAGAGCTGCAGATAGAAACACGGTTCTCTGACGCACTGTACCACTCACAGCTTTACCTCAATGTTTTATAGACTGTTTGGCTATACTTGTTGTACTACATATATATCAGAATTACATTACAAATTGCAGTAGTCCTGAAGCTGCCTGGGAAGAATCTCATAATCTTATTGGGGATTAAAATGACAAAGGAGGGGGAGCGGGGAGATGGCTCAGTGGAATAAGTGCTTCCTTGGCAAGCACAAGGGTCTGAGTTCAATCCCTGGTTCTGAAAAAAAAAAAAAAAAAAAAAAAAAAAAAAAAAAAACCACACAATGACAAAGGAAGAGTTGGGGAAGTGGCTCAGCAGCATAAGTGCCTGCCTGGCAAGCGCAAGGTCCCTAGTTTGATTCCCTGGTACAGAAGAAAAAAAAAAAAAAAAAAGGACAAAGGACTTGAAACATTTCCACTGTTTCTCCTACTATCTGTATCTGAAACCTAGTATAAGATGGCTCTTCATGAACATTTCCTGAGGGAACAAACAGAAACATGGAGAGCAAACCTGAAGAAAATCATCCTTATTTCAATAACAGATTTGACTAAGTCAGAAATTGGCTATGGGACGTTTCAAGTATTTTCAAACATTTTAGCAAGTCTAATGGAAGCCATGCCTTTACTTGAAGATGAAATTGCACACGGTAACTGAAAGTCTAGTTTCTTAGATTCACCAACATTGTATCAATTCACAGCAACATGCCTGATCATCACATTCACAAGTTGTGGTGCTTGCACCCTAAAGTTGAGAAGAAAAGGCTCCGGTTGCATCTCACTTCTGGGTAGATGTCTGCACGCCCCTTCTGGGTAGGAGAACACATTAACCAGACTGAGGTGTAGTTACTAGTCATAGGTTCTTAATCTTTAAAAGATCAAGCACATACAGGGCATAGGGCAGTGTGTCCTTCTGCTTCTGGCTCTCTAGGAGTCCAGGGGTGAGATGATTCAGGATTGAGTTTGACTTTGTTTTTACTCTTCCCTTTACTCATGCCTGTGTTCCACTCTAGCAGTAAGACTTTGATGAAAGAGAAGAGACCCCAGTTAACGCTGACTGTTAATTATGTCTTCAAGGCAAGCTTCCTCAGAGCACCACAGGAGGGACTGTGAGTTCTTGGTTCACAACAAAGCAGAGCTCTTTCCCCATTTGTCACCATTCTCTTAAGTATCTGTGGGCTTTGGAAACTTTCCAAAGGGAGAGGGGACAGGCACAGGCAGAATGCCCAGGGGCCCCACTTGTCCGTCACACCACAGCTACATATAAGGCAGCCTGTAACCAAGGCACTTGAGGAAGGGCAAGTACTGTGAAAATAGATATTGATAAGTGGTACCATGCTTCAGAGAATGGTGTTTCTATCCTCAGCTCTCCTTGGTATAAGGGTCTCACCCCACTGGGAAAGTGACAACATGGGATTAGCAGACCACAGCACTAATCCCGGCCTCAACTGCTGCCCTCATTGACAAAGCATTTCACCTCGGTGTAGTGTCAGCGCTCTCGGCAGTCAAATGAGGGTATTGAATTACTAGACAATCTCTGTTTCCCTTCCAACTATGGCAATCTACAAGTCAGTGAATGACAACTTTGTCTGGCATCTTACACGTGCCTTTTGCACAGCCAATGCGGACCATTTGGAAGACACACACTTGTTAGCAAATTGGAATGCAGCGTCCCTGCCAAAGGCTCTTACACTCCTCTGAGACTCAAGACATAATCTAATAGATGTGTGTTCGCCATCCCTGAAGACCTTGCATATAGAAAGCAGATTTTGTTCAATTAGTATTTGTCAAGCA
The DNA here is from genome assembly GCF_000260255.1 of Octodon degus. Lineage (NCBI taxonomy): Eukaryota > Metazoa > Chordata > Mammalia > Rodentia > Octodontidae > Octodon > Octodon degus. The sequence continues at coordinate 3,080,703 of NW_004524690.1, forward strand.
CTGAAAGCTTTAACCCTGACACACGTAATGTTACCTTATTTAAAAGGCTTTTTGAATAGATGAAATCTTCAGTGGGGTTGAACCCAGGGCCGCGTGTGTTCTAGTGAGCACTCCTATCCAGAGCTACACCCCCCAGCCCAACAGATGCAATCTTCCTAGAAACACTGGCAATCTTTTGTGCCCAGGTTTCCCCTATATTTATGACACCAACAAATTATCAAGCTCTCCGGATCTGAGTCCTGATTCCTACCCTGCGAGCCCAACAGTAAAGACCACACTGCTGGGCCTTCTTATCTTCGCCCCTTTTGCTTGCCTTCGCTGAATAGCAACTTGTTGTTCAATCCTTCCTATATTTGAAAGTGAACTTTTTTTTAAAATCAAAATCTAGCTGAAGGTATTATTTCCTGTGCTACTTAGTATTTTTTTCAGGTTAGTTGGAGTAGGGGGAGGAGGTGTGTACAGGAATGGTACCAAGGGAGATAAAAAGTATAAGCTTCTTTTTGTCAGAAATTGAAAACCATATGATACAAAGTCTCTCCTCTGGTTTCACTTCACTCCTAAATAACTGTCCGTTCCAGTAATTAAGCACTACATCTTAGATACCTGCTTGCATCAATTCCTCTATTGCTTCAACTGTGGGCACCAACAGGCATGTAAAATCCCAAATACTTACAGGAAGGTGCAAGTCCTGCAATCCAAAGTCCACACTATAGCTGTAAAACCTGTGCTTCCCGCTTGCGGAGTGTGATACTTCACTTCTAAGTATCCTCAAGTAGAGATTGGCTCTCAATTCAGAAAATTTCAGACGGCCTTTATTTATATGAATTGTTTAGCATAGCTCCTGTCTCCTGAGTATTCTGCAATTATCTGTTTTAACATCACTTTGGAATTCTATTTCCATGGGTTTCATTCCTATATTGTATGTGGTATATGCTTTGTTCTCTCCAGTCCACTGAGCCACAAACCCTTATCAGTACCCCCCAACCCAAGCCCCTCCTGTCCTCACTATTCATATTCCCATCAACTGTTTCATAGTCAAGTCCTTGAGAATACCCTCAACAATAATCTGCCTCCTCTCTTCCACTGTTCACCACCTGGTGAAGCCCCATCCCTGCTGAAGCCAGCTGTTTTCTCTACAGGAGGCAGCCTAGCCTCCGCACAAGGTGCTAGCTTCTCTCCAAAGGTCGCCCAGGGCTCTAATCCCTGCTCTGCCCCAAAAGCTATGCATGTTTAAGTGGCTTACCCTTCTGTAAGATGAGCTTGGTAAACTGGATGTGATGGTACACCCCTGTATCTCAGCACTCGGGGAGGCTGAGGCAAGAGGAGCAAGTCTGAGCTCAGCCTGGGCAATCAGTGGCTTAGTAAGACCCTGACTCAGAAAATAAAAAGGGCTGGGAATGTAGCTCAGTATGGATCCTGTGAGTTCAATATCAAGTCACATAAACACATGCGTGCCCACACATGCGCATGCTGACAACAATGCCTAATACACATATCATGGTTATCCACGGATATGCAATGAATCTTAAATAGTAGTTCACATTTCAACTTGTACAGGCCATAGTAAGCACTCAAATAAATGTTAGCCAGTATTGCTTTTATGATTCCTATTCTACACATGGGACAAGAGAATGAAGTTGGGAAAATATACACCCAGATAGATCACTTGCACTGTAAATGCAGAACTACAAACCATGGACCTTGATCCTGTCTGGCAGCCCCTGTTTCATCTTTCTATATTGCCTTCCTACTCCACACACACTGGTTCATGCCTGGAACTCTTCCTTCATCCCTCATCCTAGGCTCCCCTCCCTCTCCAACCTGGGAAAAACAAAGGCCATTGGATAAGTACTCCCTCATCTACCTCACCCCGAATAGAAAATATGGACTCACCTTTTCCACCTTCTCCTAATGAAAGGGGCCAAAGGCCAATCCTTTCCTTGGGTTCTTCTGGTTGTTTCCCAGTGGTTTCCAAGGACTGTCCTCCTACAGTTCCCCTCTTCACGCTGTACCTTTGGTTCCTCTCTAAGGGCACCCCTCAATAACACTGTCCACTGGGTGTTCAGGCCCTTGTATGAGTGGAACTCGATACTCACTCTTAATAGAATGTGGCAAAGATCATGATATCTACCCGTAAGGCCACTACGCTATGGGAGACCCATCTTCCAGCAGATGGGCACCAAGATTCTCTTTTCTGTGCTGCCTGATACAATGAGAGGTCCTGCTGAGGATAGATGCACAACACAGGACTGTAGGAAGTGAGCACATGGTATGGGATAGGAATCCCAGAAGCTGAGGACAGCCTCCAGCTAACAGCCAATAAGAAGCTGGGACCCTTAGTGCTACAGATGTTATTCCCATAACCTCAGTAAGCTTGAAAGTGTCTTTTTCCCTGACCAGGCTCCCAGATGAGAACCCATCCGACCTAATCCCTGGACTGTAGCCTTGTGAGACTTGTAGCAGCACACCCAGTTAAGACAAGACTCCTAACTCACAAGAACTATTACAAGAAGTGTATGTAATTTATTACACCAATAAGAAATTAATACACTAGCCAGGTGTGGTGGTGCACCCCAGCAATCCCTGCATTCAGAAGGCTGAGGCAGGAAGATCAGGAGTTTGAGGTCACCCTACATTACATAGAAAGACTGTAAGACAGACAGACACAAGAGAAAAAATGTGAACAAGTACATCTGTCTTTTTCTAGATAATTTCTATCATTCTCTAGTTATTATACTAGAGTCTACTGTATTTCCTCTTTAAAAACAAAACTGGTTCATAGGCTCTTTCCACATTTCCTCTTTGTGCTGCTTTCCAAGAAAATTTGACCGAAGAAGTTTCCAGAAGTGCCCCTACATCCTCACCTCCTGTGTGCTGCTGGCCTCCTCCAGTCAGGTCACCTTCTTTCACCAAGGATAACAGAGGGCACATAGTATCTCATCCGAAAGAACATCCCTCAACTTTTTGTTTACTCCTTATCTCAGTGGTATTCAATACAATGTTACTCCCCGATGCCTGGAAAGTCTTTTGTCTCACTGGACTTTGTATTTTATATTGATTTGTATGTTGATCTCAACCCTCTTCACTGGCTGCTCACCCTGGATCCAAACTGAAACAAGGTTCTCAGCTGGAGGCACAAGGCGCCTTCCTAGCGCCTGCTCTCTCAGGCCAAGAGTTTTTCCTCCTCGGCAGCATCCTACAAACTCAGGCCTAATTACAGCTTCCACTTGAGTAATCATCTCACACTTCATGTGTCCAAAACAGAACACTCCACTTTGGCTCTCCCAGTTTGCTCAGTCCCAGAAAATGGCATGTTTTACAACCTTTCCCTCAGGCTTTGTCCAGATTCCTCCCTTTCCTTTACGCCTCACACCCAACCCATCACCTGCTTTAGGCAGGCCTATTTCTCACAATGGACACTGCCTGGGGGCCTCTAGCCCCCACCCGGACTCCACTTTCACCCTCTCACTCTAAGCAGCTGCCCCCTCTCAGGGGCCCTTAGCCACCGGCCTGGTCTCTCTGCTTTCACTGCTGTTCCCTATTCACACAGCGGTGTCTCCTGAGAAATACAAACCACCTGCATGCACTTACTGCCTTCCTTACAGCTTTCCACAGACTTCATGCTCTACCTTAACAGGGCTCACCTTTGCTAGGCTGCTGCCCCCGGCCTGTCTCAGGCATCTCTCATTCCCACTCAGTTCCAGCCAGCCATCCTTTTCTCTTTGTAATTGCCATCTCCTGTGCCTGAAACACTTTTTTAAGCAAAGTATCTTAGAACTCAGATCAAATCTCCCATCCTAAGAGAGGTAGGCCCCAAAATGCTTTTTCATTTTCTCCTAAACTCTAACATATCCTTATTTCCCTCACAGCATGCAAAACAATCTCAATTACTATGCTTATTATTTAACTTACATATTTCACTGTTGCTATATCTCTCACTAGATATAAGCAACAGGATGGTATTCCCTGTTCTGTGTCCTAGAATAGCAACTGGTGTATGTAGTAGGTGTTCAATAAATATTGACTAAATAAACAATACACATGAGATGTTTTGTAGACAGGGTCTTACTATGTGGCCCAGGGTATTCACAAACTTGCAGCTACTCAGCACATGCTATTTCACCTGACTAGGGTGTTGACATTCTTAAATGCCTTATAATTACTTGTATTCTGTTACAAAGTCTTTTCACATACAGCTGTCTTCAAGGCAGTACGAAAAAACTTACCTCAATATATTCACTGTATAAATTTTTGAATATACACAAAGCAAAGCAAGGTGTTACAAGAACTGTGAGCAAAGCAATGTTATAAATTTGAAAGAATTTAAAAGATCTGTCTGGAGATGTGAAAAATCGTTTGGGGTAATGCGAACTATCACACCCTAGTTATTCTGTTGTTAGAGCTGATTTTCTCTCCTTACACTGGGTATACTTTGATCACAGAGCATAAATTAGGAGTGTGTTCATTTTTTTCACAAAGTGTGCAATCACTATTCAAATCACAAGACATTTTCATTATGTCTGTACAGAAACGATGAAGGAGTCACTACTCCTTACCCAGTGTCACGGTTACCATGTGACTTAATTCAAACCCAGCTACATCCTGTGGCCATACAATGCAGGCTTTTCAGCAGACCGTGGTAATGAGTGTGGTCACAGTGCGGATTCCAACAAGCAGCTGTCAACAGCTATCATTCCAAATGACTCTTGGCGGAAAATTTCTCACTCGAAGAGCTAGTAGTACTTCCAGGGTGGTCTAGAAAAGAAAGTTGTGCCCGCCCGCTCTGAGACCATTCTAATTGGTGATGTTCAACATTTCTTTAGAAATGCAATTTCAAGCTTTGAATAGGGTGAAAGGGTGGTGAGCGCCAAAAGATGCTATTAAAACAGTCTATCTATTAAGCTCACAGTTTGTGAATTTTTCTTTTTTTCTGAAATACCAGTGCCTTTTGAAAACTTAATAGTTACTCTGCTGATTTTAAGAACCACTCAAGAAAAATCACTTGCTCCACTGCTCACCACTTGCTGCACTCAAAACTTCTTAGCAACATACAGGGAGCATGAACCTCAACGTGGTTTGCTTTGTCCAATCGCATGCCTGAAAGCCCAGCCAGTCAGTTGTGTAATAATAAACCCCTTATCTCCTGAAGAGACACAAACAGAAAGATCTCTCCGTGCTTCCGCGCACAAGGGACTTCGCTAGAATTCTCTGCGAAACTCACAACCATTTCAAATACCACCCTCCCTATCCCCTTTCCGATTTTTCTCTTTTTCTTCATTTGCAAAAGGGGGGGAGGGCACTGAAAGGCCAAGCGATGTCGAGTTTCAACAGGGAGAGCGAAGGGGCAATACCAAAAGCTGCTAGCAAAATGCACGAAGAAGCCAAAGGCTTGGGTTCTGCCGCATTGGGCTTACGAGTTCCCTCCCGAGCGTCCGCGGTGGTCACTCATCCACGATGGTTCCCGGGTTCCGGAGAGGGTTGCAAGACACACACAAGAAAAGCTCCTTGCTAGTTTCAATGGGCTTGTATAGCCCTCCAAATAAGGGGCCAGGCACGCCGGCCTCCTCGAGGCAGAACGAAGAGCCCACGCTCCCCACACCCCTCGCCCGTCCCCACCA
>NW_004524690.1:3087309-3091111 GCF_000260255.1 Octodon degus
CCGGCGCGCGCCTCTCCCGGCCCGCTGCGCCCGCCCGCGCGCTCCGGGCCTACCGCTGCCGACCCTGGGCGCGAGCTGTTTGTGTGGCGTCGCCTCCACCGCGGCCCCCCTCTTCTCGAGCCATTCCTCGCGGCCCTCCGGTACCCCCACCCCGTCCCGACAAAACCCGGACTGGATTTGTTTCCCCTACCCAGTCTCCTAAAACCTGGCGCTCGCGAGCACTGGGGCCAGACGCCCGGGCTGACGCTGAACCCGCGGCCGAGGAGTCCCTCGCTGGAAGGACGGTCGACTCCGCTGGGAATGTGGGGTCGGCCCGGGTGGGGCCCGACGAGGGACCCCCTGAAAGTCGCTGTAGTGGTGGTGCACGTGCATGTTGACTGCCTCTGGGTTTGCGTGAGGTCGTGGGTAGGGTGCACTCTGCAGAGTTGTGGGCTAGTTCCCAGCAGGAATCATCAGTCACTCGAATTTTTGAAATACTGCTTCATGACATTGTCTACCAACCTCTCAGTTTCTTTGAACACACTGCTCTAGGCCTTGTCCGTTGAGCTCTGTTGGCTCTGTGCAAGTCTTGTGCAGCTTTTCTGCTTTTCTGCCTTGAGTACCTGACTATAACATCAGCTAAATCCCTCAAGCCTGCTCCCACCTGTCAATCTATAGACTTGACTGGCATTGTCCAGGCAAGACTGGGTTTGTTATTTCAAGAGTTTGTTATTTCATAAAATCAGTATGAAGTAAGGCCAAGCAGAATCTAGCACATAAACAGTTTTCTATGTAATGAATGACTCTGCCACTTTCACAGTATTTTTAAGTGTGACAAAGAAAAGTTTGTTTACTGTTGTTTGAGTCAGGCTATATAGTAAGCTACACTCAACCTTTAAATCCTTCCTGAAGTCTACTCCTGCTGAGAGGGCTATAGAAGCTCCGGTCTGTACATCAGGAGGCTGGTGGAAAGGTGTCCTTCTGCTCAGTTGTCACTGGACACCTAGCGTCACGTGCCCCTATTAGCCGCTGGAAGGGGGCTTATTAAACACTCACTAAGGGTGTTTTCCAACTGTTGGAGAGAATTGATGTCAAAGATTCTAAAATGAACTTTTTCTCCCTAAGTGATTAATTTACAGATTCCAAATTCAAGTAATGACACTCTCAGGATCCTTCAGGCCTAAAATAGAGGGATTTGAACCCTCTTGTCCACTGTATACCTAGAGGTAGTGGCCTCTACTCCAATCCATTGTTCTCTCTGAAATACCTTTGGAATCTTCCCCTTCCCTTCCATTTCCAAAGCTCTTACAGTTCAGGACTTTTGAAATCACAGTTACAAACTCGCACTTACTGGGATCCCACTCCAGAACATGGGAGCCATTTATTACCCCATATCCATATTACACTATTGTATTCAGCAGATCAAGGCATTTTCTGGTTGAACTTTTCTCTTGTGAATATCCCAACCAGGAATTCAGAGAGAGAAAATGGAGCATTTTAAGAGGTGGGTGTGTCTCTGGCCAAAGCATGGTTACCCTGCCAAGAAGTGAGTACATGAGGGAGTATTTGCAAAGAATAGTCAAGGGTCATTAAAGTGGGTTCAGCCCAAATGGAAGAAATTTAGCTTTGTTGATTTGGGAAGTGGTTCTGAAGGTGGGAAGTAGGGTCTCTGACCACAAAGGGAAAGTCAGTGGTAAGGGGTGCGCAAGAGGCACAAGACGGGTGGTGGAGAAGCAAAGCATGAGATAAATGGGCAAGTAGTTGAGGTTGTGCATTCAGGAGCCAAAAACCTGTGTCCAAATCCTGGCTCTAGAACTTGCCAACCACATGCCCTTACTTGTCTTCTTTCTCTGCCTCAGTTTTGCCATCTTTAAAATAAGAATAAGAAAGGTTTTGTAGGCTAATTAGTATATGCAATCAGTTTAGAAGAGTGCCTGATATAAGCTAAGATCTATACAAGGGCTGATACTAAATATATTGTTAATATAGATAAGTGGAAACTGGAGAAACTGGAAAATAACAAGGTGATTGTCTTTCAGGTAGGTTCAGTAATGTCAAATAACTAGAAAAATGTGTTATAAGACCCAGTTACAGCTTGTTAAGGGGCCACAGGTCAGGCCAAAGATAATGCTTTTTTTTTTTTTTTTTTTTTTTGGTGTGTCTGTAATTGCTGTAGATGAAAGAAAGTAAATGTTTTCCTGAGAAATGAAAGGCAAGAGTGCCTTAAGTGAATCCATGGTTGGTATTTGTGGCTTAGTGGAAGATGACATGCTGTTGTGTTTTCTTTCCAAATTGCCATCTTCACTTTGAAATCAGCTTGTTCTTTCTCTCAGGCTACTTCAGCAGAGCTCACGCACATCCTGCCCCACACCCCACAGAGCCAGAGAAGCTGTCCTCTGAGGGAGACAAAGAGCTGGCCTTGGAGTCAGGCCATTAAGTGAAAACTAATGTCATGAAAGAGCCTTGGCCCAAGCTGCGCTCTGAGAGATGAGAAGATTCTGGGTTCCCCGGGAGAGCAGCATTATCCAGCCAAATGCAGGCCACTGAAGACCATCAGATTAAGACTGGAGGATATTTAATGGGAATTTGTCGGGAGTCCAGAAAATATGTCACAATAAGGTCTCATGTGGCACGTGCTCCTGGAAATACCTCACCATGCTGAGCAGGCAGGAGGATCCTTGCTACTGCTTTTCCTCAATTCTCTTAAGTCATGGCCCCTAAACTAGGAGCTTTGTGCCACTAAGGCTGAGCCCTGTGACTGTGCATTGGGGTAAAATAGGCATGCCTTCCAGGGGAAGAAATTTAATGTATCATCATCTATATCAGTCCTTTGCTCAAACTACGCAGATTTATTGAGTCCTGTCAAATCCAGGGCTCTAAGCCTTCGCTGGAAGAGGAATCAATGACAACAAAATACATGAACCTACAATTTCATAGATATAGTAAGCACCATAGAGAAAGCAGAAGAGAGCGCAGAGGGTGCCGAAGATTTAGTATAAAGAACTGAGCTAGCCACTGTGGCACACTGCTGGCAATCCCAGGAGACTGAGGCAATTAGATTGCACATTTGAGGTCAGATTGGACAGTTCAGCAAGACTCTGTTTCAAAATTTCCAAAGGGCTATGAATGCAACTCAGTGGCAGAGTGCAAACACAAGACCCTGGGTTTAATCCTCAGTGTGGAAAGAGGGAGAGAAGAATGTGTACACTTCTTTATACTAAAACAAATCTTAGAAAAAAAAATAAAACAAATCTTAGGAAGATCACAACAAGTCAGACCTGTGTAGTGAGACCCTATAGACCCTGAGCTTAAAGAAAATAAAAGATGGGTAATAGGGAGCTAGATCTCAAATGGTAACAAAGGGATCAAGAGATGGAGGGAGGGGAAGGCAGGATAGGGAACCAGGATAAGAAAGGAATTAAGGGGCTGGGGAGATAGCTGGGTGGTCTAAGAACCTGCCTGGCAAGTGCAGAGACCCTAGTACTGCATGCCATTGTGTCTACTCTTTCTGATCCTCGGTGATTTCTTTTTCTTTCTGAATTTTAGGTCTACAGGGTGTTCAAGGTCTTATTACTAAATTGGACTCCTAATGATCCACCTGTTTATAGCCTCCCAAGTGCTTGGATTACTGGTGCGTGCCACCCACGCCCAGTCTCAATTGAAGTCTCAGCACCCGCCCCAGGGGCGGGGCTGGCAAGGCAGGCTGGGGGATTAAACCCCCCATCCCCTACATCTGATTGCAGGCGCTTTAATTTGCTGAGCTGTTTGGCTGGCTCCCTCCGTGATTCTTAAACCCGTGAGTTTTGACTCTCAAATACTTAAG
>NW_004524690.1:3091211-3094209 GCF_000260255.1 Octodon degus
CATTATATAAAGAAAACAAGGCTTGATTTGACATTATATTCCCTTTTCAAATTTTAAGATTAAAGAAAATAATCACGATGCCCAAAAATACGTGTAATCATCATACAGGCAGCAACAGGACAAACATTCACCCTCCAGGGACAGCGCTTCTAGGTCCTTTTCTGACAGTGGTGGCAAATTCTCCCTTTAGGTGGGCCATTGAGATTAGGTTCATTTAATACTTCTGGGAAACTTAATAGTGATTGTAGGTGGTGACTGTCACCCCATCGCATGAGAAACAGGTGACGGTTACACCAGAGGCCCAGCTACTGCTTTTGGCTGAATGTTGATGGAGTCATGTGTAGCTTTCCACCAAACATTCCTTCCCTGAGTAAGCTAACCTCTTTTACAAATGTCATGTATTTCCAATCTAGTTTTTTATAATACCCTTAAAGACTCGGATGTTTTGTGAGTACAGAATGATAGCATTATTGTTACAGCACATACATGCAATTCCGGTGCAGTATTATGCTTTTGTGTTTGTTGTTCTGATCAGTGTAGTTATCTCATCCTGGCACTCGGTGGCAGTGGATAGAATACCAGGCTGGGCTTCCAGAGACTTGGCCCCGACTTCCATGGGTAGTTCTAGTTAAGTGCCCATCTCTGCAGAGTTCAGATATCTATTGATTTATTTATAAATGCATTTGGTACAGGGTCTCACTGTGCAGCTCAGACTTGTAATGATCCTCCTGTTTTCAGCTGCCCCAGTGCTAGGATTGCAGGGTTTGCCACCATGCCCAGACTCCGTGGCTGGCTCATCTCACCTGGAGGTGGGGCCCATGCAGCATGTGGTGCCAGAGATTGAATCTGGTCCTTGTGCTTGCCTAAGCAGGTGCCTAGCCCGCTGAGCTATCCCGCCAGCCCTCAGATTTTTAAATGAAGGGGATATATTCCCTAAAGCCCTTTATTTCTTGAGTTATATAATTTACCAACCTGAAGAATGTTTTCATATTAAGCCAACTACCTATAGTTAACACCTACAAATGGTGTCCAACATTCTATCAAATATTGTATGCTCACACAGGCCTGTTGATGTTTGTGGAAAACTCTTATAGACCACTTGTAGATGGTATGCACAGCTTAGGTCTGTCACCTTTTAATGACATTACCCTCCCTGCTTTGTTGGAAATACAGAAATTATGAAAGTCTGATTTTATTTGCTACTATTTTGTTATGTTTTTCAATAATAAGATGCTTAATGGCTACAAACCAAGTAGTTGCTAAATTATATTACTTGTTAATTCTCTTTCCACAAAGTGACAATAGTTGCCCCTAAGATGCATAATTATTTCCTCCTCATAATATTTTTGTATTTCTTCAATCTTATCTCTCTTCTTTTTCCTGACATTTGTTTTTTCATCCATGTGAGACTTTCTGGTACCAACAACTAAAATCCTACTCCAATCGAAGAGAAAAGAAAGGAGCAAGATTTTGCAGCTTGGAAAACTCAACTAGTGTCAGACCTGAATTCAAGGAAAATTAGATACAGGGTATAAGTGACCCACACTGTAGTCCTCCATCTTTCTGTCTTTGTCCCTGAGAATGTGTGTGAGTCATTTGCTTCATCATCTGCTCAACTGGAACCAGGTCCACAGACATCTGTGACCACATATTCTCAGCCTAGTGTCAAGAGGCAGAGGGGCTCTTTGTCAGTGAGGAGTACCAGCTGGGCTTTAATGGGCCAGACTGGGTGAGGAGCCCACCTCTGTGGCTAGGAGTGACCGGTGGCCCTCACTGGCTGCCAGAGGTCCAGTTTTTTCTGATCCCCAATGATTCTTAAGCCTTTGAGTTTAGAGTCCCAATAATATCCCTCTCCTCAGATTTTTGAACATATATCTAAAAATTATATAAAGAAAACTAAGTTTGGGACTAGGGTATAGCTCAGCAGTCTAAGCACCTGCCTGGCAAGTGCAGGGATGTGGGTTTGATTCCCGTTACTGCATGAAACGCAGCTTGTACCAAATAAATAATTAAAAAAAGAAAAAGACACTAAGTTTGTTTGGATATTATGCTCAATTTGGCGGAATGTGATGACTGGTGGAGAGAAACAGGATAGTTATTGTACTAGACAGAAAAAGAACATAAAAGACTAGTATACTTATAGCACTAACTATAACCAATCCTGTCTGAAATCTGAAACCTACATTAGAAGGGGAAAAAAATCACAAATAATCTTTCATGCAGAAATAACCATGTAGGTTTTTTGCTATACTTTCTATGTGTCACCTTTTTTGCTATATCCATTTTTTTCTACCCGGTTTTATAATGAGCGCTGTCCTCTCACACAAGACTATATAATTATAGAGACATCAGGGCAAAAAAAAAAAAAAATCATGAGAACATTAGCAGAAAATGTGTGCTCGCTTTGGCAGCACATATACTAAAATATTAGCAGAAAATGTATATGGATATTTTTATGCTTTCTGGAGAATGACAGCCATTTAAAACTTGATATCAAGTCAGAGTCACAGCAGACAGTTGGACAATGCCCTCCCCAAATCCTTTAAATATCATTACAAAAGGCACCATTAAAGTTCTTTTTTTTTCTTCAGCTTTTTGAGACAGGGTCTTACTATATAGTTCAGGCTGGCCCTGAACTCACTCTGTCGCCCAGGCTGGCCTCGAACTTGAGGTGATCCTCCTGCCTCAGCCTCCTGAGTACTGGGATTAAGAGTGCCCAGCCCAAAGTCTTTTTTTTTTTTTTTTTTTTTTTTTTTTTTTTTTTTTTGCCTAAAGTCTTAATAATACTCAGGAGGCTAAGGCAAAATAGATTGCAATTTAGCTAGATATTATCTCAAAATTTTTTTATAAGGGCTGGGAAATGTAATCAAGTGATAGAGTGCCTGTTTGTTGAATCCCTAAATAAGAGCTGAATAAGGCAGTGCATGCCTATAGTCTCAGTTACTTGGGAGGCTGAGGCCAGAAGATCCCTGGAGCCCATGAGTTTGGGCCCATTCTA
>NW_004524690.1:3094309-3116475 GCF_000260255.1 Octodon degus
TTTTTTGGCAGAACCGGTGATTGAATTCAGGCCAATGCACTTGCCAGGCAAATGCTTATTCTACTGAGCCATCTCCCCTATAGGAAATAGTTTCAACATGAAGTTTAGAATAAGCCATAATGGGCTGGTGAGATGGCTCAGTGGTCTAAAGCACCTACTTCGAACAAGCTAAGCTAAGCAAAAGCACAGTGACCGCGGTTCAATCCCCAGCACCACATGCCAGCCAGCCCCGCCCTCTGGTGGGCTGAGCTGGCCACACACAAAATATATAAATAAATTTTAAAAAAACAGAATAGGCCGTAATATATAAACAATTTGTTATTATTAAAATAATTAGATATATTTTCCTACCAAATGGTAGAAATCTTATAGCTTTTAAATATACTGTGTTGATCTGGCTGTGGTGGCATACTCCTGTAACCCCAGAACTTGGGAGGCTGAGGCTTCTAGAAGGATCTCACCAGGAGTTAGAGACCAGCCTAGAATGTATAGCAAGTTCAGGCCATCCTGAATTATAGAGCAAAACTCTGTCTAAAAAGAAATCCATGTTACTGAGCATACAGAGGAGTAGGTAATTGTATCAGTGTAGTGCTGTACATGTGTGTGTACTATTACTATATCTGTCACAATTTTAAAATATGCATGTCATGTGAAGCCAAAAATTTCCAGCTATCTATCCTACTGGTGTGTGGGTTCAAACACACAGAAAAGGCACTGGCTGCAGTACTTATTTTAATGGCAAAATATTGCAAACAGCCTAAATATCTGAGATAAAAATGGCTTTAAAAGGAGCACTTAGTAGGACATGAACAACTAGGAGCACACCTCAAAGAGTGATGACTGTGCTAAAAGGAAAAAAGACTTTTTATGGGAGTGAGGGGTACCAGGGATTGAGCCCAGGGCCTTCCCACTGAACCACATTCCCAGGAACTTTTATTTTGAGACAGGATCTAAGTTGCCAAGTTGCCGGGGATGGGCTCAGACTTGTAACCCTCCAGCCTATCAGCCCTCTAGAGTGCTTGGATTACAGGTATATACCCTGCTAACCTGGGAAAAGACTCATTTTTAAGTAACAAGGACAAGCTACAAAATACTTTTTACATGATTTTCTTTGTGTTTAAAACGCCCTACAAAACATGACTATATACTTAGTGTGATTTCAAGTGGATAAATGAAAAAGTGAGGACTACCTACTGATCTTCAGAGAGGTAACTCCAGCTTGCTTTGGTTTTTGTCTCAAATATTACATGATGAACTTTAAAACAAAGAGTAAAACCTCTTCGCAGCATACTTTGTACTAAGGAATAGCCTGTGAAGTGGTGCCGGGTCCCTCCGTGTCTCTCGCTGCGTCTAACTTCGGAGCCGCCTACCCTTGCACCGATAGCCTTCTCAATCTTTTGCAAGCTCGCCCTCCAGGCAGGGCCCAGCGTAGAGCAGGTGATCCAGGCTGTGAACAGCTCCTTTTCTCAGTAGGCGTCTGTGGCGCACCATAGTCACACTTACCTCGGGCACTGGGTGCCCACATACGGCACCGTCAGCGTTCTTACCTCCCGTACAGATTTCCCCAGCTGGCTGCGGAAGCGCGACCTCGGTCCTGCCCCGGGTGCCCCGCAGCGCGCCTGATGCCCGGCCGGTGTCACTGCGGCGGCTCCTGCGTTTTCCATCTTCCCTTCCCTGAGCTGCTCTGATAAATGTGCCATCAAATTTCATTTGTTTTTCTTTGATCAAGGAAGAAAAAAAAAATTCTCTATATGTTCAACGTTTAATTCCCTTTCTTCAAATTATTTTTTAAAATCTTTTACTCATTAGCCTAATAAAGTATCTCCTTATCCTTTTATGTGAATTGTCCGCATTAAAAGTTCTATTGTTGGGCCGGACAGATAGCTCTGCGGACTGAAGCACCTGCTTAGGCAGGGCACAGCGGCTGGGGTTCGATCCCCCGCATGGCGTGCTGTGCAGGCTCCGCCCCCGGAGCTCACTGAGACAGCGATTGAGATTGGACGTGGTGGCGCGGGCCTGTAATCCCAGTACTTGGAAGGCTGAACACAGGAGAATCACTACATAGTGAGTAGTGAGACCTACGTAGTGAGACCCTGTGTACCCAGTAGGCCCTTACTAAAGTGCAAAAAAAAAAAAAAAAAAAAAAGTTCTATTGTTATATATTCCACAAATACTTCTTTGTCGTTGTTGTTTGCGAAAATTTCTTTCCGGCTTTTCCTCAAAACCTTTAAATTTACCTATCGACATTTTTTTCCCTTTCTATGATTGTGTTTATGAATTCTGCTCTGTGTCCCTCCCTATGTTTGTATTAATGACCTGTAGTAGACTCGTCTTTTGTCATTTTTCCTTCAATTTCTGTTTCTTTAAAATTTTTTTCTTGTCGTGCAGCCTCATTTCAGCAACTGTTATGGTGCTTACATGTTTATGTAATATGATTTCCTTATATAACAAGGACGTGTTATTCCTTGGAAGAATTCTTAAAATTTAGTTTTTAGATTTCTCAGTTACTTATTGATCATATACCTTCCTATCTGTGTCTTATTAATAGCCACTAGTTAATCCTTTTATCCTAATAGAGCTACCTCTGTATTTACCTAATAAAAATAGTCATAAGATCCCTAATAAGTAATGTTTTCCCAATCTAGCCTCTCTTTCTACCTCTGTCCCTGCCCTGCCCCTCCATCTGGGCCTGGGCCTGCACGCAGAGCTACTTCCCTAATCCTTTTGATTTTTTTGAAACAAGCCCTAAGTTGTCCAGATGGGACTCAAACATTTTGTTAATGTATTTAAAAAATACATTATCACTACACAGCTCAGACTTATGGTGATCCTCCTGTTTTCAGCCACCCTAGCACTGGGATTGCAGGAGTGCACCACCGTGCCCTGACTCTGTGCTGGCTCAGCCCACCCTGAGGGCGGGGCCAGTGCAGCATATGGTGCTGGGAATCAAACTGCAGACCTTGCCCTTGCCTAAGCTTGCCTAAGCAGGTGCTTAGTCCACTGAGCTAGCTTGCCAGCTCCCTCAAACATGTGATCCTTCTGTTCTTGATTACATTTTTTTTTCTTTAATACTGGAGATTGAACTCAGGACCTTGTGCTTGCCAGCTTAAGCCTCTGAGCTATCTTCCTGGCCCTGCTCTTGATTAATTTTAATCAAATTTAAATAGTCCCATTTTTGGTGACTACTGAATTTGCAGTGCACCCACAGACCTTCATGGCATAATGACAGGGTTATTTTCTATTTTCCAGAACCATTTTAGGCGAGTCTGGTGGGGCTAATTAAGAAAATAGAAATAACACCTGTGATACTTTCTGCCAATCCAAATTGAAACCACCATAACTGTGTTTTGTCTTATTTTAAAAATCTAGTGTTTCTGAATCTTTTACTTGTTTAATCTTTTACTTGTTTAATATTCTCCTCTAATATTCTCTAAACCTTCTTCTCAGTTCCAATTAGGCTATTTCCAAGGTTGAGAGCATTTAGGACATCAGAAGCTCCTAATCCAGCCCTTTGCTTCCTGAGCTATTTCTGCCTATACCATTTTAGTTACTATGTTTGTTATTTTACTCTCAAGCTATTCCAAGGGAAGAAGCACCTGAATTAACCCCAACAGGGCCTGGACACCTGCTTCGCCTCTGAGGTTATAAGAGTCTCGAAAAACATACAATAAAATGAGACATCAGCCCTTGAGATATAAATGCTCTGTGGGATTTCTTAAAAGCTGGTTGCAAATTTCTCTTTGGTGAAGTTATGCCTGTTAATATGGAAAAAAAATGACAGTGAGACAGAATTTTGTAAGGAGTGTAACAATACCTCAGTGTTCAGAGCGCTCACAAGGGGGTAAAATCTTCCTTAAATCAGTAGAGATGTAATGACCATTTTTCTGGCCTACAACATGCAAGGAGGAAGGACTGGGCTTGCATGGGCTTGGAGGTAGGGACACAGCCTTGGCCAGCCACTTGGTGCATGCAGCCCCCTAGCCCAGGGTACCCAGGGGCTCCATCCATCCGGGTGGTCACAGCCACTCTGGCCCCATGGTATCTGGCTTCTCCTGTGCCTCAGAGGCGAAGCAGGTGTCCAGGTCCTGGAGCTAAGCTGAGATTTCAAACAGAGCCTATGTGAACCCTTTTCCTTGCTATTCCCAGAAATGAAGAGGAACAAAGAGAAGAATAATGAGGAGGAAGAAGAAGGGGAAGAAGAAAGGGGGAGGGAATAAAAAGGTGAGCAAGAAGGAATAATTGGGGGGGGGTCCTTGCTAACTTGCTATTTATTATATCTAAAACAAAAGTTTTTCTTCTGTTTACTCTAAGTAGCTAGTCTCTGCTACTCAATTTTTAATGCAGAGAATAAATATATAGTTGTGGTATAAAACCAATGGTCTTTAATTTTTCCACATCTTTTGCAAGATTTTCAGTACAAATTTCCAGCCACCAAGCTATAGTCATTTCCCATGTTTTCATGTGTCTTTTAAAAACACCTCTATATTACTCTATTATTACAAATATATTTTCCTGTCAGCCTCAAAAACCTCATTTTTAATTAATGGTTAGCTTGTTCTGAGTAATCTTTGTGTTCCTTTTTCTATACATTGCAAATAGTCATTCCCTGCCTTATGTTTTCTAGAATCAGAAATCCTAAAAGGTTCTAAGTGTACAAGATATCATTATTCAGAATAATATCCAGCTTGTGTTTTTAGGCCTGTGGATTTTCCAAGCCAGGATCAGCTATAGAACTTGTGAGAGCCAATATAAAATGAGTATGAAAAGCTTTCTGTTCAAAATTACCATGAATTGCAGGGGTGGGGCTCTAGTTCAGTGGTTAAAAACCTGCTTCACATACCTGAGGCCTTGTGTTCTACTCTAGCACACACACACATCCCTCAATTATAGCATTAATTTTAAGTCAGAGATGGCAGAGCACTAAATTGAGTGTGGACACACTTACAGCGCAGCCCTGTTTCTTACTTTATTATGTCACACTGGGACTGGGGAGTATAGAACCCTTGATGTAAAACTGTGTGTCCTAACACCCGTCTCTCTTCCCTTCTTGATTCTTCTCTTTCTTTGGAGGAAAATCTAGTGTTACAGATTGAGTCTTACTTTTTCTAGACCTAGGAGGAACTCAGAACCTGTCTGTGTTAGGAGGGCTAAGGAAGGATCTTGCTCAGAGAACACCAAGGAGTAGCGACCTGTGCCCTTACTGATTGTTATGTTACCTCAATAGATCCCTGCTTATTTTCTCAGCTCTTCCATCATTTAGGGGGATGCAATTCCTTATCTATGTAAGCATTTTTGGCTTTCCTGCTTGGATTTTGCCCAATGTAGGAGTCATTAACCTTTGATTAGGTTTGCTAGAATAGTTGAATTGCCTTGAAATCAGAGAGGAGCACGGAAAAGAGCCCGTTGAATTTGTCAACAAGGTGGCAATGTCAACAGCAGGATGACAGCCAGATTCCAGTAGATTTTTAAATGTCTGGGAACTGAGGAAATAGTAAGTAACCATTTCAGGTTTTATTAGTTTTTGTTTTTGTTTTGGTACCTGGAATCAAACTCAGGACCTTGTACTTGGCAAGCAGGTGCTGTCCTGTTGAGCTGTATCCCCAGACATCAGGTTTTTTGTTTTATTTCTTAGAAATGTAACCAAAGAAGGAGTAAAGGGGGCAGGATGAAAAGAAAATACTTTTGAAGATGGGAAAAAATCTTAGATATCATGAACATAAAAGAAGAAATGAATTAAGAGGGAGAAGGGAAGACCTCTCAGGGCAGTAGATTTTTAATACCAAGTAGAATGCTTTTGCAGAGGCAAAGGGATATTAATCTGCTTCTGTGCTGGATAACTAACTGGTGGTCAATGTCTTACACTCAACTGAGTTGAACTAGCATGGTGCTGGGTGTGGGAGGCCTACCTGAGGGTTGTTGCCAGCATCATAAAGGCAGAACAGGAGACACTGCCAAAATGCTGTTTGGGATGCTATTTGGAGAAGCTGTTGGAGCTGTTGGAAGCTGCTAGTTCTCTTGGGCTGCTCTGCTAGAGGATCTTGTCATGCTGGCTTTCCTGATGAACTTTGGAGAAGCTTGGGTCCTCATCTTGACAACTGATTCCTGGCTCTGGAGGGGAAGATGGTGCACTGCTCAGCCTCCTAATGAAGCTTGTCACATCGGCTTTCCCAATGGGAATTCAGCTTTCCTCATCACTGGAGGAGCTCAAGACCTCACTGTTGCTGAGGATGGCTGTGGTACTTTTGGGAGGAGCCCTGTTGCTTACCTTGAGTGTTGTTTCCTGGCTCCAATGCAAATCCTAAATCTGCTAGAACAGATCCTTCATCCCACTGGCATAGACTTTGTAGCTTCCACCACTGACCTTTGGACCTTTCCAGCACAGTTCTGTGAAGTGGACCTGCATGAGACTTTGTTGCTGGCTCTAGGTTTCCAGTTGGACTCGGGGGAGATATTGCTATGAGCTGTAGGTTTCCAGCTGAGCTCATGCAGGATATTAGGATCTAGGCCCTCAGCTGGATTCTTAGTATTTGGTGTGTGGATAATTTCCTCCACTTGTAGTATGTTATTCTTGGGTGAGTCATTGTAAAATACCCTTACAAAATGTGTCCTGTACTATATTGTTTACTGTGCAAAACCCCCAAACCATAACAACTTCCTTCAAGAGAGAAGGCCTCGACCTTGATGTAGATGCTGACAGTGTTGGTTGTCAGGGGCCAGAGAGTATTACCAATTAGCCAAGGGTTCTATTGCTCAATTTAGATGGAAATCACCGAATTGGGATGTCATCAGACAAGACCCAAGGAGGTCTCCCAAAGACAAGATGGGGGACCCTGATTTGCCCCACCACCCCACAGACTAGACTTGACAACTGCCATCATAAAGGATGGACTTCAGGACACATCAGTGAAAGGTACAGGAGATTTATTTCATGAAGTTGGAAAGTAAGAAATTGGAAGGAGGCTTCAGTAGAGGAGCTGAGGGAAGCGCAGCTCTAGTTGTTGAAAGAAAAGAACAGGACAGATTTTATGGCTTCTCTCTGGCCACCTAGGAGCTGCTGAGCATGGCCTTACATTTTAAGGGATTTCCTCCCTGTGGGATTTGGATTATGGACATTCCTACCCTTGAGCCATCTGCACCCCCCTGCTGTGTAACTTGTCTTCGTAATACATGTAGGAGTAGAAGGAGAGAGTACACTTCATACATTGTTATTGAGAAAGTCTAGAGTAAAATGATGTCTTCACCTTTAGTGGGTAAGAGGTTGTGGATTCAGGCCCAAGAATCCATGTCCCCTGTACCATGAAGATCTCTTTGCTATTTCAAAAGGAACTTGATAGTTCAAGGGCTTCTATTTTGTCTGTGAATATTACCATGTGCCAGTGAGTTGGAGAGCAGTGAGTATTGGCAACAGCCCTGAGTGGAATGGAAGAAGTAGCAGAACAAGTCCAGGCCAAGACATGGCACGAAGAAAATGCAGCTACGTTGGTTCCCACAAGTGTGTTTTCACTGAAAACTGTGATCATCTCCAGTTTCTCTCAGAGTGAAGAAAGCAAGACACTGACTACAGAGTTGAGCTTAAAGTGCAATCCCTGGGCCAGTGCAGCAGAACCCAGAAACCTGCTGGTACAGCAGAATCTCTGCCCATGCCACACACCTTCTGGACCAGAAGACTGTGGATAGAGGCATGGGAAGCCAGTAATCTGGGTTTAGAAGGTCTCAGGTGATTCTGATAAATACAGGTCAGACAGCAACTGCTAGACTGATGATAGCGAACCCTTTAAAGCTTTCAATACCAAATAGCCAGCTGCACATGCGTGCCAAGGTTCCCCACCGCTGTGCCTGACCATTGACTCAACATCTGCTCTGCAATCCAGCAGCATCAGAATCACTTGGGACTCCTTAGAAACACAAGACCTCAACTTTCCCCCACATCAATCAGAATCTGGAGTCTAATAGGATCACCAGCTGACTGGTGACTCATTCTCCCCAGGGTCATTTGTAGCTAGCCAGTAGACTGTTTTTATTTTTATGTATCTGGTACAGGGTCTTGCAACATTGCTCAGATTTGTAGTGGTCCTCCTAGCTCAGCCTCCCAATTGCTAGGATTATAGGCGTGCACAACCATGCCCAGTTTCAGTGGTCAGCCTGGCATCCTGGGCCACCATAGCATGTGGTATCAGGGATGAAACCCAGGTCTTTGTACTTGCCAGGCAGGTGCTTAGACCACTGTGCCCAGTAGACCCTTGAAGATCCAAATGAGAAGATAGCTTTTAACAGAGTAAGTTCAGATCAAATTCAGATGGCAGAAGCTATATCACATCTGAAGGCTGAGAACACAGACACCTTTCAAATGACACTGTATAGGTTGCATCACCTGCTGTCTCCTTTCATGCAACTGGAACAAAATGTAGCCCTGAAGCCTTGTCCTGCACTAAAGGGTTAGTGTCTACCTTGTGTCTTAAGCACCTTGGTAGACCTTAAAATGCCTAGATTGTCACCTAGATCCTATGCTCAGGATCTCCCAGGGTAGAAGATGGCACAGATACAGGCACATGGTATACAGTTCTCCTGGTGCGGACATGATTATGATCTGCAAGGGGGGGAACAGGAAGCAGGAGGGAGCCAACCAGCCAGGGACGGTGAAGGGAGCTTGCTGGGTAAGGCTCTACCAGGCAGCAAGGTGGCAGGAAGGACTTCTCAGGGAGAGGCGGCCTCAAGATTACAGGCACAGGGACAGCAGAGAGAGTTTGAGGACTCTCCCCTAGGTGGTATGAATACACTAACTGAAGTTTCAGGGAATAGCTTATTAATTTTTTTAAATAATAGACTGCACATTGTAAAAACATTATGTATAAACCTAAATGGCTATAACAATAAAAATTGTCTACAATAAACATGAAGAGTTTATAGATCAGTCATATAATAGTTTACTCTGTGCCAAAAATCAAGAAACCTATATTCATATAATTAGAATTTTCAAAGTAGAAGGGGGTAGGCAATAAGTATTTAAAGATTTAAAATTTCTCAATCTAGCTAAAATTATAGCACCACATTTCCAAGAAAAATGAACCTTTTGCATAAGAAATATGAATAAAATTATACCAAGATAAACAAAAGTGAAATTGTCCAAAACTAATTGTAAAGAAAAAAACAAACCAGACCCAGACCAAGCCCAAGCCCAGTGAGCGTGTGGGGAGCTTCCGCGCTCCCCTGTGCAAGCTGGACCCCTCTGTACCAAGCCCAAGCCCAGCATGAGTGACAACTTCTACCATGCTTTCGGGACCTTCAAGACCCAGCCCAAGCCCAGGCCCAGTGAGTGTGTGGGAGAGCTTCTGAGCTCCCATGTGCTTGCTGGGCCCTGCCAGACCCAGCCCAGGCCTGGTATACAGGCCTGGTGTGAATCTCTGCAGCTAAAGTCCATGGAGAGAGACGAGGGTCCACAACCACCCAGCTAATCCAGAAGCAGAACATCTTGCCAGAGGGGCACAACAGATCACTTTCAAGGGCTATAGCAGGAAGAAGCTGAGCACAGCAGCCAGACCCAAGCCAGGCACAACAGGATGAATTCAAATTTTTTAAATCTGCACCCGAATTTCAGTAGGTGCTAAGATTATGACTGCACCAAAGCTCTACACCAAAGGTCAGAGGACAGTGCTATACAAAATGACAAAGAGGAAGAGCAAAATGCAATCTCAGGCCCTGAGCCCACCCAGAACAAGTACAAAAGACACTGGCACAGAAGAAATTGGGAATCACACAGCCGAAATGTCTGAATTAATAGCATCAGAAATAAAGAAACAACTGCAGAAAGGAGGAACTCAGATCATAAATAACCTCTGAAATAAAAAAGAAATCTCTGAATTAATAGTGTCTGAAGTAAAGAATCAAATGCAGAAACATATAGAGGAAATCAGGTCAGAACTAATTTCTGAAGTAAAAAAAGGAAAGGATAACTATAATGAAAGAATTAGTAATTGCTTCTCAAGAAGTTAGTGATAAAAAGAATAGAGAAGATTAGAAAAATGATGGAATCCTTGAATGAGAAATATAGAAAAGAAATAGATCACATAAAGCAGAGTCAAAGAGATACAGAGGACCTTAAAATCTCAATCACAAGCTTGTAAAACCATTTGAGTGAATGTGAAGATAGAGTTTCAGATCTTGAAGATGCCATTGCAGCTAATGAAAAGGTAAGAAAGGACTTCTTAAAAACAACTAGGATGCAGGAAAAAATAATTCAACACCTGCAAGATGATGCAAAGATGAACAATGTGAGACTAATAGGCATCAATGAGAAGGAAGGAGTCAATACAAATAATATAAAAAGAATATAGGCAGAAATAATAGCAGAAAACTTCCCAAATATAGGGAAAAAATCTGACATTCAGTAATCGAAGCATATAGAACTCCCAATAACATCAACCCAATTAAAAACACACCCAGATATAAAATAATCAAGATCCCAGAAATCTAGCACAAGAACAATATACCGAAAGCCACTAGAGAAAAGAAACAGATCACATTTAAAGGAAAACCCATCAGAATAATGACAGACTTCCCTTCACAAACCATCAAGTCAAGAAGAGCATTGAGAAGAGTACTTCAAGTCCTCTATGAAAACAAATTCCAGTCCAGACTACTATACCCTGCAAAACTCTCTTTCAAGTTTGATAGAGAAGTGAAATACTTCCATGACAAAGAACAACTAAAGAATTTTGGGATGACAAAGCCAACCCTACACAGACTACTAAAAGATGTTCTAGAGAGGGACCAAAATGATCAGAACTCCATGAATGAGAAAAAAAGGAACCCACTAAATAGGGCAAATTAAACACAGGACAAAAAGGACTTAGCAACAGCAGGTAAATAGCACGTCAATCGTAAGTCAATAATCTCAATTATAACTATCAATGTAAATGAACTCAATTCACCAAATAAAAGAAATAGACTGGTACAGTGGATTAGGAAACAAAATCCAACAATATGCTGTATAGAAGAAACATCTAACTCATAAAGAAATTCATAGGCTGAAAGTCAAGGGATGAAAAACAATACTACATGCCTGAGCATCTCAGAAAAAAGCATCTCTAATTATTAAAAAAGGGGTAGCAATCCTGTTCTCAGTCTCAACTTCAAACCAACACTGATAAAATGACATAAAGAAGGCCACTATACACTGGTTAGGGGAAAAATTCAAGAGGAAGAGGTAACACTCATAAATATGTACACACCAAACATGGCAGCACCCAACTATATAAGACAAATCTTAATGGACATGAAAAATCTAATATCCAATACCACAATCTTAATAGGAGACCTTAACACGCCCTTATGCCAAAAAGATAGGTCAAGCAGACAAAAAATTAGCAAAGAAGTAGCGGAATTGAACCAGAGCTTGGAACAAATGGACTTAGTGGACATATACAGAGTGTTCCACCCAACCACAGCTGAATACACATTTTTTAAGCTGCACATGGGTCATTTTCTAAAATAAACCACATACTAGCCCATAGGTCATTCTTAAGTATATGCAAGAAAACAAAAATTATCTCATGCATATGATCTGACCACAGTGCAATGAAACTGGGAATAAATGACAAAAGAAACCAGAAAAAAAAAAAACCTAAATACATAGAAATTAAACAACACCCTACTCAGCAACCAGTGAGTCACAGATGAGATTAAACAAGAAAGTGAACAATATCTACAATTCAATGAAAATTCAAGCACAGCTTATTGGAATTTATGGGATGCGATGAAAGCAGTTCTTAGAGGGACATTTATACCTGTGAATTCACACATTAGGAAAACAGAATGGGAACAAATAAACACCCTAATGCTGCATCTCCAACATCTAGAAAAGGAAGAGCAAACCAAACCCAAAGCCCGAAGATGGGAAGAAATCATAAAGATTAGAGCAGAAATTAAATCAATCAAGACAAAGAAAACAGTTCAAAGAATTAACGAATCAACAGATCAAAATATAAAAGTGGCGACAGAGCTTGCTCAAATGGGAAGGGGATCAGAGAGAGGTAAGAGGAGAGAAGAAGGACAGGGGTGAAAAGGAATTAAGATGTGTGGCCCCAACTCCATATAAGGAGTGTGAACAATATGTACTGCAAAACTGTGCTAATAAAAAATAAAATTTAATAGGACAAAAAAAGAGAAAAAAATCATTAAAGCATATATATAGAAAAAATATTAGCTATGGAAGAACAAAATTAAATAGCATCTTATTCCACATTAGAAAAAAAAAAGAGCAAGTTGGTAAGAAACTAGACTTATTTATTCAAAGGAGTAGAAAAAAAATCTGTCTTCATTGGATTTTATACTTAGCAAACATACCTTTGAAAACTAAAAGTAAAATATTTTCTAATTATACAAACTCGAAGTATTCTAATACCTCCAGACGTAGCATATAGAAAATAACAAAGACCATAATCCAGAAGGTAAGAGAAGTTGCTATATGGTCCTGAATAAAGAATAAAGAGCTTTCAAATGGCAGTTATGCAGGCCTATGTAAAATATAATTATATTAGACAAACCCACTTAAAAGGTCATTGAAGATTTCCACAAAACTATCAATCTTATGTCAGGTAATATACGTATTTTATCATATATGCGTGTGTATATATAAAAGACAAGGAAGAACTAATATAAAGTCAATGGAAAATGGAAATTCATGTTTTAAAGTTTCTTATACTAGGAGAAAATATCATACCATGTCTTATAAGTAGATTGTAGGGGCTGGGGAGATAGCTCAGTAGAATAAGCACTTCCCTGGCAAGCGCAAGGGCCTGAGTTCAATCCCTGGTTCTGGAAAAAAAAAAAAAAGTAAATTGTAAGTCAAAGACACAGTATAAATCATGAAACAAAAATTAAAATTAAACAATATTCAGAAAATTAATTAAATATTATTTAATTCAAAATTAAATATTTCAAAATAATATTCAAAAATTGAAATTAAATTGTGAGTCCAACTAAGAGGCCAGAATGTAGTATATCATATGTATGAATCTGTGATCAATTTAGAGTATTCACACAGTATTTGATTAGGTTAATATATACAAAAATATCAACTATGAAAAAGTTTTCATGATAGTGAAGAATTGCTAAGAATAAAATATAACAAAAATACTGGAATGGCAAAGATATGACCAGCATTTCTAACAGTTTGGGGATAGGATATCACACAAAGTTCTAGTATGTGGTGGCCATGGGCAGTGTCATGATGCTTACTGGTGGCCAGGTGTCTCTTGTGGGACTGAGCTACTGCTATTTCCTTGATATCCACCCTCTAGACCTGGACAGAATCATGATCCATAGGATGCAGGAGAAATCCATTTGTAGAGTATGCTGATGGAAAAATTTTGCTGCTGTATACAAAAGAATAATTGAAAGATTCCTGTTGTATAACTCTTTTTTCTCCTGTGTTTAATTGTTTGCCCTATTTGGTGGGTTCTTTCCATTCTTCTTCATGGAGTTCTGGTTTTTTTTTTTTTTTTCAGAACTGGGGATTGAACTCAGGCCCTTGTGCTTGCCAGGGAAGTGCTTATTCTACTAAGCCATCTCCCCGGCCCAGTTCTGGTCATTTTAATCCCTCTCTAGAATAACTTTTAGTAGTCTGTATAGGGTTGGCTTTGTTGTCATGAAATTCCTTAGTTGTTTGTCATGGAAGTATTTTACTTCTCCATTAAACTTAAAAGAGAGTTTTTCAGGGTATAGCAGTCTGGGTTGGAATTTATTTTCTTGCAAGACTTGAAGTACTTTGCTCCATGCTCTTCTTGACTTGTTGGTCTGTGAAGAAAAATCTACCATTATTCTGATGGGTTTTCCTTTAAATGTGATCTGTTTCTTTTCTCTAGCAGCTTTTAGTACACTGTTCCTGTGCTGAATTTCTGGGATCTTGATTATTATATGTCTGGGTTTGTTTTTAATTGGGTTTATGTTATTTGGAGTTCTATATGCTTCGGTTACATGAATGTCAGATTGTTCCCCGTATTTGGGAAGTTTTCTGCTATTACTTCCATCCATATTCTTTTTATATCATTTGTATTGACTCCTTTCTCATTGATGCCTGTTAGTCTCATATAGTTCATTTTTGCATTGTCTTGCAGATTATGAACTATTTTTTTCCTGCATCCTAGTTGTTTTTAAGAGATCTTTTGTTACCTTTTTACTAGCTGCACCAGTGTCTCCAAGATCTGAAAGTCTGTTTTCACTTTCATTCAAATGGTTTTGCCAGCTTGTGATTGAGGTTTCAATTTCCTGTATAGCACTTTGAATCTGCTTTATGCATTCTATTTCTTTCCTATATTGCTCATTCAAGGATTCCATCATTTTTCTGTTCTCCTCTATTTTTTTTATCAGTGTCTTCTTTAGAAGCACTTAGTACTTCTTTCGTGATAGTTATCATTTTTTTAACTTTAGAAAATATTTCTGATCTGATTTCCTCTACACCTTTCTGCAGCTGTTTCTTTACTTCAGATGCTATTATTTCAGAGATTTCAGGTGTGTGATTTCCAATTTCTTCTATGCTATAGTCTCCTGCATTTGTTCTGGGTGGACTTGGGGTCTGAGAATGCATTTTGCTCCTTCTCTTTGTCATTTTGTATAGCACTGTCTTCTGGCCTTTGCTGTAGAGCTTTGGTGCAGTTATTACCTTAGCACCAGGTCCGGATCTACCAAGTTAAAACTTGTCCAGGTGGGTGTGGCTTGGGTCTGGCTTCTGCATTCCACTTCTTCCTGCTGTAGCCCTTGCAGGTGAACCCGCTGTGCCACTCTGGCAAGATGTACTGCTCTTGGATCGGCTGGGCGGGTCTTGCCTCTAGCCTCTCTGCAGGTAGTTCTGCTGCAGGGTTCTACACTGGGCCTGTCTGATGGAGGAAATTGCACTCACACACCGGGCCTGGTAACTGGCTGAAATGAGGATCCACAGTGCCCCCAGGGAACCCCACTCACACCCCAGGCCTGGAGCTGCCTGGAATTGAAAATAGCTTATTAAAATAACTCTTCTTTTTGAAGTTTCCAGTCTTATTTCTGAGCCAGCATTTGTGATATAGAGCTGAGGCTCAGCCACTGCAATGGAGGGACACTGCAGTGTTACCAGCATTGACATCAGATCACATCACATGGGAATCAGGAGTCTTGTAAGAGGGGACCCTAGCCCAGGCTATGTGGTTGGCAAAGAAACTCTCCTATTGGCTCTCTCTTCTCAATTTAGAAATGGTGATTTCAGTGGCCCACTTATGGGAACCTATATGGAGTCATTCAAAAAGTGTCAGTATTCTTGGCCTTCAGGTTGCAAACCTTCAACAATCTCATGTATCCATCAACCAAATGCACTAACCCCCCAGCATGCTTTTAGGGGAGCAACCCTGGCTCCTCTGTGCTCTGCTGGCTTATGTAACTTTAGCTTCATTCACAGTGAACTCGTGCCAGAACTTGCCTGAATGGCTGAGAATTCTTCCCCAAATGCCTCCGTGTTGGACATCACATTGTGTAGGGTTAAGCTGCTGAATACAGGGACCTCTATGTGTGTGGGCAAAGAGAATATGCACAGTATTCTGAATTCAACACCACAGCCAAGGCATCCAAGGAAGTGAGCTGCTGATGCTACCTATTCCAGAGCTGTAGGGGTACCAACCTTAGAGATAAGACAGTTCTCTAAACTGGCAAAGCTTACTACTTAGAGAAGTCTTTAGAGTGACTCCCAGGGTCCTGCTCAGGGCCACACTTGCCTCAGTCTTCTCTTCTTGTTTACAAACCAAATATATACGGGCCACCTGGAGAAGTTCTTGGTGTCAACTCCTAGGAAATCTCAGATTCTGTTAGAGGATTTAGACCCTCCTAGAGCTCTAAAATCATACTGCTTGTCTCTTTACTTAAGTCATTTGCTCTCCACTTGCTTAGGAGATTGGGACCAAGGCCCTCATACCTCAGCCTTCCCACCGTGAGGAAGATGGGCAAGCCAAGCATTCTGCTTCAGTGGTCTGTGGCTTTTACACATTTATGCTGTGATACATAACGTCTGTTACGTCCAAAAATCATCCTTTGAGACGCAGTTGTCTAATATTTGGATTTTATAGGCTCTTTCATTTTACAGAGGTGCTCATTCAAATACTTAATTTTGAACAGAATGCAACTGGAGCCATCTCAGTCCATTCAAGTCTGAGCTGTTAATAGTGGCCACTTGATTCAGTCAAAGTAGGAAGCAAAGAAGTATATGTAGATGTGGCCGTTTTCCAGGGATCATCAGAGATGCAAAGTGCTTAAGGTAAAATTTCTGTACAGCACCTTACAAAATAAGCTGGTACATGATTTGGGGGTGGAAATCACAAGCAATGAATAGATTTCCTGCAGTTGGGATAAATAGCATCCACAGATCTAAAAATTGCTCAAATCCAAACAGCTCAGCTGAAAGTGAGTACGACATTATTTAGAGAACTATTAGAAGACTCAAAAGGTGATTCCAATGATGGGGAAGCTCTGATGTAAAAGACCCGTACAGGGTTCCTGGCAAGTGTGAGGTCCTGAGTTCAATTCCTGGTACAAAACAATCCATGTGGGGAATTTAAAAAATATAGACCAATGAGCATAAGAATGGATAGGCAAACTTAAATGATTGTTTTATAAAACTCTTACTTTTAAATATTTTTCCATGGCTTATTTAATGAATATTTTCATTACTGAGTTACCTACTCTATAAAGTAATAAAGTCAAGTTCAATCTAGCTAACTCTTCAATTTCATATTCTCCTGCATGCTTACACATTTATTTAGGCTTCTCAAACTTTACATGTTCAAAACAAAATTCTTGGTTTTCTTCTCAAACTTGTTCCTACCCCAGTTTTAATAATTTTAATACCTGGGAAAACTATGTACCTAGTAATGTAAGACAAATTTAGAAATGATAAGTGCCTCCACTTGTCTTTCCATAGCCCAAATTTATCTTTAAAATATATCCTAAATCCAGCCAATTCCCCTACTTTGTCCACTGCAATAGCTGTCTAGCATCTCTTCTCTAACTTGCACTACCATGTTAATCTCCCAGCCCTTCTGATTGCTTTCATTTTTGTCCACCCACAAGTAAACCTCCATATAGCTGCCAAATTGTCCGAAATGCATGGAAGTCTGCTGCTCTCCCCATCAAAGAGGCTCCAGTAGGCTGTGCATTATATAGGAAATAGAAATGTCCTTGCCAGGCTACGTGGTCCCATCTAACCCAGCCCTATCCACTTCTCACTAACCTGCTCTCCTTCCTCCACTTCTGTCCATACTGCCTTTGCATTCTTCCTTGGTCACACCAAACTCATGCTGCGATCAGGCTGTCGCACTTCCAGTTTCCTCTACCAAAACCTGTCCTTGCAGCCTCCGCATGAGCCCTGATAGTTCCTGAACTTCACTCAGGCAAATTTTCAAATATCACATCTTCAAAGAGACCTTTTCTCTGCCCTGCTAAAATTGCACTGTAAGTCCAATGCACTTTTTCTTCACAATTCTTATTGCAGCAGCTTCATAAAGTGGAGACATTGTCCACCTTGTTTGTTCCTCTGGCCCTAGAATAGTAGCTAGTATTTATAGATGCTCAGTGATTCTTCCCAGAATGTAAAGTAGTACTTAACCATCCATCTTTGTTCTGTAAGGATGATTATCCATTGTAGTGATCCATCAATCTTTATTGTGAAACTTTTTTGTTAGAAGCTCCAGTGACTCTTGAACTTTGACAAACCTCAGAATTACCCGAGAAGTTGAGTAAAAATACAGGTTAATGGTACAGTTTTTTATTCAGAAAATGTAGGGTAGAGTTTGACAATTTGTACCCCCACAAATTGCAAGGTGGCCCTTGAGTGGCTGGTGCAGGCACCACAATGTCGCAGAATATAGGGAACATCTGAGTCAAACACCTTCTGCACTACCACTTCATTCCTCTCCCCAACCCTGTTATTCTTTCTTCAATCACCTATAGCATCATAGGAAGCCAGGAGGACTTGTGCTACTCCACGCTGGAAGGACAATCTTGTGATTGGAAGTAGTTGAAGACCAAGGCTCTATTATCTCACCCCCCGATTCTGAGCTATGATAGAAGACTGCCAAAAGTTTTGGGGGTGCAACTGCTCATGGAACATTATGCATTTTAATTATGTCAAGGCTGTAAAGGAAATGATCGTCTCCTCGTGTTCCTCCAGGCTTCTAGCCAGTGCTTCCTGCACTGTGTAGAACATATCAGGATCATCAGTCCCAAGAAGCTGCGGTTCACCACCACCGAGCAGGGTTCTGCCTAGCAATGGCAAGCCTGAGCATTGACAGATGTTGAACTTCGGCCCTGGGCTATTCAGAGGGAGTGAATCAGAGATCCAGTTCTTGAGCTGCAGATCGGAAAGTTGTTATTTATTCACTGGATCATGGTTGGGTGACGGGGAGAAATTGCTGATTTTGCACGTGTATTAGGCTTCCACTCAGATGAATCAGCCTGCCTTGGATTCTTCCCTTTCCCCCAATCTTTTCATTTACACTCCAAATTTAGTGATATGTGTGAGTCCCATTTACTTCACCTAGCTTCCTGATGGTCTCCTGTTGCTCATCCCCCGAAAGAAAGTCACAAAAGCACTATTTGAGAATGCAATTGTCCTGGGAATATGACCCATTCGACAGTTATTATCCACCCAAATGTATTTATCATGGGGTAGGCAAGTTCTTAGCAGGTCTTTGAACTCAAGACAAAGAAGTTTCATGGGAAATTAGTGATCATGTGGAGGTGTAATCAAAAATGTCAGAGAAGACACGCTTGTGAAAGACCAGTCCTGTACCTTCACTGTGGCACTGATCCCACAGACTTACACATGTGATAGGATTAAGTATGCATACACACTTCATGTAAAACTGATGACATTTGAGATAGTATGCTGTTATTAGTGCTTTTGATTGCACTATATATGTGCAAGATACTACCACTGGGAGAAAGCTAGGTACACCTCTCTTTTACAATTGTAAAAGTACAATGATTCCAAATTAAAGGTTCAAAACACAAGGGACGTTGGTGTCTGGTTGGTGTTCATGCAGAGTCCTGGATGTCACTGGAAGGACATTAGGAGCCTACAGTAGAGGAGGGGATCCATCACCTAAAGGGGAGAGTCCCGTCTTCCTCCTAAGGGAACTAGATGGGGCAGGTTCCTGAGGAAGACTTCACTCTCATCCTGTCCTTAAATGATGCCGTAAAAAGAACAGTGTTTCACCAAGTCCTAATTTCTAGAAGCTTGACCCATCAGATGTGAAAAGCAGTGGTCCCGAGAGCAGGCATTTATTAGATGCTGCCAATAGCCATATTCATGAATGGTCATGGTCCCCTGCATTGTTCTCCAGGTCAGTGCTGTTAGTATATTCATTTTATACATAAAGAAACTGCAGCTCTAAGAGACTGAGATGCATAACTGGGAAGTAGCAGAGCGCTCATTTGTCTGATATGCTTGGCAGTAAGAAGCAGCGTAAACATAGGGGCACTTGCTCTGTGCCAGATACACGTTCTAAGTGCTTTCCTCTTCCTGAAGACAATTGTGGCCTACCACCACACCATTATTTCTGGAAAATTATCATATTTTGGCATGAAATAACCACATGTGTTTTTGTATGCTTACTGTCAGCTACTTGACATAAATTATCCCATTAAAACTTCACAGCAAGTCTGCATGCATTTTTGTCTCCCCTTAATTGACGACAGGGAGATGTTGCCTGTCTTGCCTGACATGGCAGAGCCAGCACCCATGATCAGAAGATACTTGGGAGGGCAGTGCCACGACTCCTGGCTGGAGCCCAGATGCCTGCCCTCAGAAACTACAAGGTCAGAGTTATTTGATTTCCCCCAAAGGTGCTGCTTGCACCGCAGAGGAGGCAAGAGCCTGTTTTAATTTGTCTGCTGTGTAGCAGATACAGATCTTCATGACTCACGTTGCAGTGTTTTCATTTTGGAACTCTCCTTGTCATGTTAACCTATTAGCTGCTCAAAGGTTGGACACATTCTTTTTACTTACACGGAGGAGTGCTTTTGCTCTACCATGAGTGAAATCCTGCACTCCAAAACAGCACTTGGAGGGGAAAAGGCTCTCTAACGATGCTGGTAATGAACGTCACTGCATTTTGAAGTCTGCGGGAATCAAGCCTAACAGGTAAGGACTGCAGGGAGCATCTCTTAACTATAATCACTTTTCGGTTTCGTTTTCCTTCGTGGTACCTGGCAGCAGACTGAAGCCTTTAATGCTCATCTGTGCGTCCCAGAGCTGAAGGGGACACACGTTCTGCTATAGAGACTCCAATCTGGAGTCTTGCAGAGCTTGCAAGGGCGATGTCTTGCACTCACAGGTACTGACCCACCAAACCTCTCTCAGCGTGCAGGCCATACGCTCTGGTGCAAAGCGGATGCTTTCACTTTCTCACGCTGGGCGCATGCCGGCTCCATGCGCTCCGGGTCCTGGTTTTGCTCATTGCCTTTTCCTGTCGCCTGGCGGCTGCAGCAAACACGCCCGGCCCAGCTCAGAGCTGTCAGTTACTCTACAGGGCCAGCCAGCGAGATTTTGGCGCCACAGCTGGGAATGAGGCTTTTGTTCCACAACAAAAACAAGCGCCAATGGCAGGGCCGACAACACTCCACTGGTCCAGGCAGGGATGAAGGAACCTGCGGATGTGGATGATCTGTTCTTAGAGTCAGCTCCCTCTGCTCCTAAACGACCACCCGAGACAGTTGGCAAATTAAGGTGAATATTATGCACCAGGCACTAATAATGGACCAGTTAGCTCTGGTGGAAAATTCCATTGTTGGTGACCAAAGGGGCCATTTGCCATAGTTTTTGTTCATCAACAATCTGTTTTTCCCTCGATGACTGGAAAGCTGTGTTTCTAGCTGAATCAAGTTAAATGATGGACTCTTTTATGCAAGGAGGAAAAGCCAGGCATTAAGTGTTGTGCAAACAGTTTTCCAGACTTTGGGTGCCTGGTTATAACCATTCATATAACCAATAATATGTTCATGATATAACTAACACAGAGGCAGCTTCTCCTTATGTCTTGTCATCTTTGCACGTGTGGATCCATGCTGAGTGTGAACACACCCGCGTATGAGTTGCTGCCTACTGAGAAAGATCCTGGGTGAAAACTAGAAGTCCAAGGCCACTGGGCAAAGAATTGAAAAAAAGAAAATCAGGCCTCCAAAATTCTAAGATCCAATCTACAAGTGGGCATCTCGGATGCATAGACACTTCACAAATGAAGAGATGCAAATGGCAAATAAATATATGAAACAATGTTTTATATCTTTCAAGAGATGCAAATTAAAACAATGCTGAGATACCATCTTTCGCTATAAAGAAGAGCTGTCATCAAGAAGTCAGGTAGGGGGCTGGGGAGATGGCTCAGTAGAATAAGCACTTGCCTGGAAAGCTCAGGGGCCTGAGTTCAATCAAAGAAGAAGAAGAAGGAGAAGGAGAAGGAGAAGGAGAAGGAGAAGGAAAAGGAGGAGAAGGAGATGATGACGAAGATGACAAAGATGAAGATGAAGATGAAAGACGAAGGTGAAAAAAAGAAGTCAGCCAATAACAAATGCTGGAGAGTCTGTGGGGGACAAAGGAACCCTTCTCCACTGTTGGTGTGAGTGCAAAATGGTACAGCCACTATGAAACCACTGTGGAGATTCCTCAAAGAGCTAGCATTGGAAGTCCCATTCACACCAGCTACTCCCCTCTTGGGTATTTTTCCAAATGAACTGAAATCATCATACCACGATGATATATGTGCCCCCATGTTTATAGCAGTGCAATTTGTCATTGCTAAATTCTGGAAACAACCCAGGTGCCCATCAACTGAGGACTGGATAAGGAAGATGTGGTATTTTTACACAATGGAGTATTACTCAACTATAGAAAAAAATAAATATGAGGCTTCTGTAGATAAATGGATGCAACTAGAGACTGTACTGGTAAGTGAAATAAATCAGACCCACATGTACAAACATTGTATTGTTTTACTAGTGTGAGAACCAGAAAGAGTAAATAAAATCTGAAAGGTACAATAGATACTGTGAAAGAGTGTTCAGTGAAAGGGAAAAACTGGAATGAGGAAAAGGAAAAAAGATATATTTATCTATTATATGCAGGATAATTTGGATAATTTTACTGCAGATTT
>NW_004524690.1:3116770-3128564 GCF_000260255.1 Octodon degus
ACTTTAATTCACTGAGCTATTTGGCCAGTCCTACTACAGATCTTCCAAAAGGAGCAGTTAATGCTTAAATTTTTCCTTTTTAATTTCTTATAATTTTGTTGTTTTGTTTTTAACCAATTTTGCACACTTATATCTGGTAACCTAAACAACTAATTTGAAGATAACATCATGCAATACAGCAACTATTGTTGAATTCCTATTACTTTTTTAGTGAAATTTTGTATCATTTCTATTTTTTTTGTTTTTACTATTTTGTATTCTTTTTTAAATGCATTTAGTACAGGGTCTATGGGGTCTCACTACACAGATGGGACTTGTGGTGATCCTTCCTGTTTTTCAGTCTCCCAAGTGCTGGGATTACAGGCTCGCACCACCACGCCCAGTCTAATCACAGTGATCTGCCACAGATCAGCGCGTGGCAGGCTGGGGATCGAACCACCAGCCCCTGCGTCTGCCTTTGTTTTAATCTGCTGTGCTATCTGGCTGGCCTTATTTTGTATTCTTTTTTAAAAGCCAATGGGAGCAGATAATCTCATTTCAGAAAGAATTTTTCAAGTTTCAAGGTATTTAAAAGACTTGAAAGTCACCTCCCTTCCAAAAGAAAAATAAAAAATAAACAAATATCATTGGAGCTGCTATCTAAAGTGTTACATTTAGAATTGCACTCTGGGGCAGGGAGATAGCTCAATAGAATAAGTGCTTGCCCAGCAAGTGCAAGGTCATGAGTTCAATCCCCAGTACTGGGGAAAAAAATTATACTCCTTCACAGATGGTCTTGTTAGAAGGAAGATAACTGAGGACTAATGAGATCTCAAAGATAGTCATTTGCAACATAATATGAATTTAATTATTTCTTTTTGGAGACTAGGTCTTCAGGGAGCGGAGTCCAGCCACAACTGAGTTCCTGAAAGGGGCACAGGAAAATATTGGTGGTAATAAAAGCAGGAAAAAAAATGACTCTGGGGCTCTAGAAATATGTTTTTGCTTCACAATTCTGGGGAAGGACAGCTTTCTAAAGGAGAGGTGTCATGTTTATTTTGGTTTTGCAATTCAACAGTCCGCAACAATGGATGTGTTCTGTCTCCACACTCTTGGGCATGGTAGCCACAAGGCACGGGTGGTTCCTGAGCACTTGAACTGTGGCTAGTTTGACTAAGATGTTGACATTTTTATTTTAGGTGCCGCTATATTAGACAGTGCAGCTTCAGAGCAGTTTAAAAGTTGAATCTGTCCACAGCTGCTCGGGAGTAAGGAAGCACAAGAATTAGCGTGAGGCACAGCATCTCAGCTGGCCCAAAGTAATTTCTGCCTCCTGGTATTCAGTCCCTCGATGGGGTCCCTTCTGTCTTGGGCTAAAGCAGTAACTTGCTTCTAGAGGTAGAACATGGCCAAGGAGGAGGGATATGGCTGCTAAGGCTGGGTTACAAAGAGACTCTGGCTCTGTCTGGGGCATCCTTGTCTGCCCTGTTGGTGTTTCCTTCATTGGTGTTGAGGAAAACCAGCTGCTTTGCTGCCAGCTGTTTTGTGGTGCCAACCCCCTGACAAGGCACTCACATCTCCAGCCAGCAGCAGCCAGCAAGGATGCGAGGCCCTCAGATGGCCCCAGAACATAAGAAAAGGCAGCCAGAGTCCATGGGAGGGAAGTGGGAAGTGGACTCTCCGCCCAGCCTTGAGAAGAATGCAACCCTGAAGGCAGCTTTGTGGACGAGTATCAGGTAAGCGAGGCCTCAGTTCTAGACCCGCAGGAGATAATAAGTGTGTGCTGTTTGCAGTCACTGGGCTTGGGGACATAAGCAGCAACACATTTTAACATGGTCAGACTCACTCACCACTTACCTGCACTTGTGAGCATGTGCTACAGCTTGGATATGGTCCAAGCAAGTCTCCAAAGGCTCACATGATGGATGCTTGGTGCCCAGGGTCCGGGTGTATATGGGGGGGCAAGACCTCTATGAGGGGAGGTGTAGGGAAAGGTCCTCAGGTCACTAGGGAGTTCCCTTGGGAGGGGTGAGGAGACTCCCACTTCTCTGGCTTGCTGTGTTTTGAGATGCTTTTCCTACATGCACTTCCGTCAGTTGTAACGGGGCCCTCGGCAAAGCTGATGCTGTGCTGTTTAGACTTTCAGCCTCCAAAACTATGAATTAAAGGAGCTGCTTTTAAAAAATGAACTTTGCCTGTCTTAGCTTTTCTGCAATAGTGATGAAACATGGACCATTTTACAGGGCACCCTCGATCCAGGGGAACCTTCACACAGTAAAACTGCCCTTGTTGTAACACTCTAGAGGGTGCTTCTCTTGTGGGGGTGCAGTCTGTCCTTTCTTCTGGGCTCTGACACCCTTAACTTACAGCAGCACGTGTTGCGCTAGAAGTTATTTCCATTCCAGCCAGCCAGCCAGGGAGTGCACAGAGTGGATCCCTCGGGAAGGGACCAATAGAAGAGACGTAGCTCTTGTGCTGGTGTTTTCCTTGGTCTCAGGTGAATAATCCACCCCCGCCTCCAGCTGTAACTCAGACTGGGAGGTAGAGTCTGTGTGCCTGGGATGACGGTAGGCAGACCCAGGAGTCAGCTGCCAGGTTTGGCCACAGCACAATGTCCTTTGGGCTGGTGAACATCTGGACAAGAGGGAGGCTTTTTTATTCCTTTCCAAACTCCCTAATCTCTCTCTCTCTCTCTCTCTCTCTCTCTCTCTCTCTCTCTCTCTCTCTCTCTCTCGCATGCACGCACGCACGCACGCACACACACACGAGACTCATCAGAAGACATAGCGTTGCTGACACAGAATAAGAAAGCAACTGTCTCTGCTCCTCAGTTTAAGAAGTCAGTTTACCAAGGCTAGCAGAGCTCTCTATCCTATAAATTTCCATGACACAACCAAAAATTAGCCAGAGCAAAGTTGTTCAAAGAAAGACATGGCGCCCTGCTGGAAACGACAATGGAAGATGGGGAAGGTGTGCTCTAAGAGGACCACTGAACTGCAGAATGGGATCGGGGTGGAATTCCATCAGCTGAGGTGTTCCTTAGATAGCTTGCAAAGGCATCTGCTAGATCTGTTGCTCTGGGGCCAAGTCTGATTTCTGGTCACTGCCCCCACATCCCTGTCACTCTTAGGGGCTACAGTAAAAGGAAGGAAATGGGAAGAGAAAGGGGCTTGATTGATTTGGCATGTTTTAAGTTGAGGAGCTCATGTGTCAATACATTGTATAAATGTCACTCCTCCTTTCATCTCCCTGGGCACCTTCCACCCACCTCCCTTCAGCTCAGCCTGTGAGCTTCTTCCCACCCAGGCAACATCGGAATAGTTAATTTAACTGGGTATGTATCTGTTGGCATTATTTTAAGAAAAGTTTTGGCACCCTAAAGTCAACTACTTTAGGACAGGCAGAAGAAGACAAAAAGAAAGGTGAGTAGAGGAAGAAGAGAGAAGGGAAGGACACATACAAAGGCAGATTTCCAAGAAGACAATGTGGCTGAAGCTTCAGGGCCTGTAATTTGCAGATCCCCTTCCCAGGCTGAGCACCAACTTCTAGAAAGAACCAGAAGCAACAATAGCTCTGGCAAATATTTGAGGCTGGGGTCCTGCCATAGGTCTGACCTGGAGCATCTCTGAATGTTCCTGATTTTAACTGCTCTGATACGATACAACACAGATAACAAAATATGTCCATTTAAATGCTACAATTCAGGACTGGCGAGATAGCTCAGTGGACAAAGCACCTGCTTAGGCAAGCACAGGGACCCAAGTTCAATCCCTGATACCACCTACTGCACCAGCCCCACCCCCCGGGACACACTGAGCTGGTGACCAAGTCCAGGCTTGGTGACACATACTTGTAATCCCAGCAGTGGGAGGCTGAAAACAGGAGTGTCACCACAAGTCTGATCTGTGTAGTGAGATCTTGTTCCAAATAATAATAATAATAATAATAATAATAATAAATCATCTCTATAATTCAATGTCATCGTTGTATATTCAGAGTTGTACAATCACCATCCAGTACAGTTTGGATGTGGAATGTCCCCCAAAGGACCATGTGTTGAAAAGGTTTGATCTGGGCTGGTGAGATGGCTCAGTGGTCTAAAGTACCTACTTAGAACAAGCTTAGCAAAGCACAGGGACCACGGTTCAATCTCCCAGCACCACATGCCAGCCAGCCCCGCCCCCTGGTGGGCGGAGCTGGACACACACACACACAAATAAATAAATAAATAAATAAAAGAAAAAGTTTGGTTTCTAGCTGGTAGTGCCATTATCAGGAGGTGAGCCCTACTAGGAAGAGGCAGGCTATGGAGGTGTGGCCTCGCAGTGGAGCACACCCTTTATTCTCTTTGCCTCTGGGTTTTCCTCCACTGCATACACTCCATCACGACGTTAGGCTTCATCTCATGGCCAATGCAGCCCAAAGTGATGGGACCAAACAATCATGGGCTGAAATCTATGAAGCTATTTAAACTATTTTTCTCAGATATTTTGTTGAAGTGATGAAAAGCTAACTAACATGTCACCATGAACCAATTTTAGTATATTTTTATTATCCCCCCCAAACCCCATGATCATTACCAGTTTCTCTCATTCATGTCCCAGACCTCTGAGACCCAGATAACTACTAATCTATGTTGTATTTCTATTGATATTCCAGACATTGCATATAAATGAAGTTATAGAATATATGGTTTCCTGTAATTGGATTCTTTAACAGAGCAGTGTTTTTAAGGCTTGCTCCTGTTATAGTCTGTATTGAAAACTCCTTCTTGTGATTGCCAAATACTACTCCATGGCATGGATCTTACACATTTTGCTCATTCATTCATCAACTGGGGAATGTTTGGGTTGTTTGTATACTCATTTTGCATCTATTGTTTTCAGTGCCCTGCTGCTGATCCCAGAGTTGTGGACAGGGTCAGCCGACTGCAGCTGGACCTTCAGACCTGCCTGGCTTCCATGGCAAGTGTCAGGGAGCCTTTTTACCTGATCTGTGATTCCTGAAGAAGGACCTGAAGCTGAAGCTGTCTTGCACTCTGCACAGAGATTGCTAGAATCCAGGTCTCCAGGTGCTCTTCCCTCTAACTTCAGGACTAGTCCAGAGAGGATAGGAAGATGATGTGCAGATATAGGAACCAGGCTGCGTCTAACTATCAGCTGGATCCCAGATGCAAGTGCCATGTCAACTATGATCAAAGACTTGAACTTCTCTGAGGGCTTGCTTTATCAACAAGATTTGCCTGAGCAGGAAACTTGGAGACATAATAAATATGGCAATGTTCATCAGTGACATGAAATATGTTAAAGGAAGTTTCTGAAAATTTAAACATTCTAAAGGAAAACAGGATTATCTTCCTACTTTTTCAATGGAAAGTTGTATTACAAAATCATTTTGTCATATCAGGAAGTAATAAAAAAGAGTGTGGAGGGTAATGATATTGTGCAAATAGATAGAGTAAGGGACTCATCATCTGGTCAGTAAAGACTGACCAAAGCTATCAGAATCCTTTCAGAGTCTGGAAGTTAACTAAAGACTTACATCCACCAGTATTTATCCAAGGAAAATTCTGACTTTCTGTAACAACCATAAACTTTGTGGAAATTTAACAAAACTCACATCCCAGCTCAGAGAAAAGAATAGCTTGCATGCTCAGTACCAGAGGGATAGAATGAACCTCATTTAAAATACAGTTATTTTCTTTATAAAAAATATGTGGTAGTTCTGTGGAAGAGCCGTTCAAAGGCTTATCTTTCTTTTGCTTGGCTTGGAACTGGTCCAGTTTAAAGCTACTAGACAGGAGGGAAGCATTTGTCAAAAGCAGTTGCAGGCTAATATTTTGGTTGTTATTGCCTGAAGTGACAGATAATAGTTGGAACAAACCAAAACCTTTGACAGGCAAGGCTGAGAGGTGAGGTGTCCATGAAAGCTTTGAAAAGCTGAAACGGCACACATGCTTAGGAATGAGCACATACGGCCCTAAGCTCTGACCTCTGGCTGACCTTATGGCTCTGGCATTAACCCATCTTTTCAAATACCTGCTCATATTTCTCATCACAATATTAGTATTAGTAACCACCATCGACTTATTTCAAGTTTTTATTGTATTAGAAGGTATAGGAAATATGGTTTTCCTAGTAATTGGTTGATTGTGTGGCTAACACAATGCAAACATGGCAGTGTTACAACACTTCAGTAGTTTACCCATGAGAAGCTGAAATGGCATCCCGCTTATGAATGGCCTTGGATCTCTGGACAAACAGGAAGTGGAAGCTAAAGCAGAATTGTGAACTGTCAGGATGAATGTACAAGGCAGGCCCCAACACACATGTGGAGGTTTTGGGTAAAAATCTAGTAATTTTTGTTTTTGTTTCAGGCAATAAGGAAATCTCTGTCTACTATTATCCGATTACTAATCCAACCCAACAGAGACTTCAATAGTCACAAATGACAAAGAATACAGGCATCATAGAATTAGTTCATAAAAGTTATTAAAATATAAATTAAACAAGTACCTGTATCAGAAAACTTAGGGTAGAGGAAAGACTTTGATTTCTAGAGTTACCACATTATTCGGCTGAGGAGATAGTTCAGTGAATAAGTATTTGCTTGGCAAGTACAAGGTCCTGAGTTTGATCCCTGGTACCACCAAACACTAAAATAAAATTAGAGTTAACACATTACAATATTTAGATGTTCTGTTTTCTAAAAAAAATGGGGCTGGAGAGATGGCTCAGTAGAATAAGCACTTGGCTGGCAAGTGCAAGAGCCTGAGTTCAATCCCTGGTTCCACAAAAATAAATAAATAAATAAATAAATAAATAAATAATAAGACAATGGAAGAAACAAAAATTAATATAAAGTGTCACTGAAGAGGCCTGGATATTGGATTTAAGTGCAAAGTATGATAAAAAGTATAGTGACTGTTCAAAATTAAATTTTAATCTTATTATGTAGTAAAAGATACATTGCCATTAATCTCCCCTCCCTTGAAACACTTACTCCATTGTTCCTGCTTCTTTCTACAGTTGTTTTGGAAGTCTTCTTCCATCAGTGTCTTTGGTGGTGTTGTGTTGTCACAGCTGCCTCAAAATCCCGAATCAATTCAAAACATGTACGCTTTTCAGTATTTTGACTATGAGAAAGAGCCTGAGGTTTCACAGTGCCAGGTCCAGTGATAAGGTGGGTAATGTTTTTACAAACATGTCTTTTCCTTAGCTGATGCTGATGCAGCATTCATTATGTTTTTTAATCACACATTGTAAAGACACTCATGAAAGGCAAGGTTCAGAATTGCTGGAAGAGGCAGCAAGGATGACGGTATGTTTGAAGCAAGAGGAAATATTTTGAAATGGAACTGTAGCAACATGTTTTCTACTTAATATACTTTTTAGATACTGTAAAACTACATATAATACAGTGTTTTTATTGTAATGTAATTTTTAAAAATATTTTTTATCACACTTTGTATAAAGCAACCTTAAACAAGACATTTAAAATACATTCTAAGAGACTGCCTGGCAAGCACAAGGACCTGAGTTGGATCCTTGGTACCTCATGCTGTGCTGGCCCTGGAACCCTGAGTGTGCCATATTGGCCACTGAAACTGGGTATGGTGGCACACACCTGTAATCCCAGCCCTAGGGAGGCTGAGACAGGAGGGTCACTATGAGTCTGAGCTGCATAGCGAGACTCTGTACCAAATAAATAAATAAATAAATAAATAATCGATTAAAAAGAAAATGTAAAAAAAATAAAATATATTGAAAAGATAAAGGAAATCACATAAAAGTGAAATTATTAGAATGATGTCTTTCCAAGTATCAATATAGAAATTTTATTTTAAAACAACTAAATAGAAATTCTACAGCCTCCCCCCTAGAAAAGAAATTCTCGAGCTGAAAAGTTGTGATAGCTGAAATAAAAAGTTCAATAGAGAAGTTCAGCTATAAATTTGAACAGGTAGATGGATCAACAACTTGAACATAGGTCAATTAAAATTGTCCA
Organism: Octodon degus; assembly: GCF_000260255.1. Lineage (NCBI taxonomy): Eukaryota > Metazoa > Chordata > Mammalia > Rodentia > Octodontidae > Octodon > Octodon degus. Next base: position 3,124,757 of record NW_004524690.1, read on the forward strand.
GTCTTAACAACAACAGAAAAAAGAGTGAAGCAAAAGAACATTAGACTTGGAGATCTGTGTGATACATTCATATGCATAATGCTGCTGGAGGGAGGAGAGAAAGAAGAGAAGGAAGAAAAAGAGAAATAAAAGGACATAAATTATTTGACAGAATGGTAGAAAATGAATGTTTGATGGAAAACATTTTCTACCCATCCGAGAAGCTTAATGAACTATAAGAAAGATAAACTCAAAGATTCACACTGAGGGGGCTTGCGGTTAGCTCAGTTGTTTAAGCGCCTGCTTGGTCAAACCCACTCAGGCGCAGGGGACTATGGTTGCATCTCCAGCTCCACATGCCTTACCAGACCCACCCTGAAGGCATCCTGAGCCAGCCAAAAAAAAAAAAAAAAAAAAAAACCAAAAACCAAAAACCAAAAAACAAAAACTTCTCAAAGAGCCACACTGATAACAAGCTATCAAAAGCAAAGATAAAGAAATTCAAAACCAGCAAGTGAAAAATGACTCCCTTCCTCAATAAAACCTAGTATGATTAACAGCTGATTTCTCATGAAAGATTGTAGAGGCCAGTGACAATGGGATGACATATTGAAAATACCTAAAAAAAAAAAAAGTCAACCAAGAATTCTTTGCCTGGCAAAGAATCTTGCAAAAATGAAGACAAAATAAAAATTGAGTTTGTTGCTAACAAATCCATCCTCCAACAAATGCCATAGCAAGTCCTTCAGGTTGAAATGAAACAAGAGGACAATAGATAATAATTAAGAGATCATATCATAAAAGAGTTTTGATAATAGTAATTTTACAATGTAGTGTGAATATACATTTTTGTTTGTAACTTCTTTCTGATTTAAAGACTAATGCATAAAACAATATTTTTATGGTGACAGACAACACAGAAAAAGATACGATTTATAACAAAAAAATTCATAGTGTAGAGGAGAGGGAATGAAATTATAGAATCAAATATTTGATATACTAACATTAAATTGACATGAAAATTATAAATAGAGGTGAATTATTATAAGTTAAGAGGTTAATTATCATCAGCAGAGCAACCACTAGGAAAATAACTAAAAATGTAATAAAGAGAATGACAAGGAAATTTAACTGGCATATCAGAAAATACCTATTTAAGGATATCATATCTGCATCTTGTACAGCAAATAACCACTGGGAAGAGAGTATGCAATGTGTTAATTATTGGAGCTGTCTTACCAATTTGATTTGAAACTGTCTCATTGCTCTTTGTTTCTCAATAAAATTATGGAAAAAAAGAAATGCAAATTAAAGCAACAACAACAAAAAAAGAAAATACCTATTTAACACAAAAGGCAATTATTGAGGAAACAAGTAATAAAAGGATATAAGATATATAGAAAACAAATGGCAATTGAACGCGGGACCTCACACATTCTAAGTATTTGTCTTCCACTGAGGCACACACTTACCCCTCACCAAATTGCCCAGGCCATCCCTGGACTTATGATCTTCCTGTCTCAGGCCCCCAAGCAGAGGGGAGTAAAGCCAAGTGCAGGCTCTCTAGCAGGTACCACCACCACACCTGAGCAAGTCTCTCTTTTAAGAAATCAGTAGTTGTCTTATATTTAAATGATTAACTTCTTCAATTAACAGGCAGAAATTGTCAAAATGTTTTAAAAACATGATCCAGTTATATGCTGTCTGTGAGAGCTCCAGAGACATAAATAGACTGAAGGTAAGAGAATGGGGAAGACACCACAGAGGGCAAGCAAGAGAGAGCTGGAGTTATTGTGACAGAAAACAAAATGGACTTCGCTGCCAAAAGTGCAACTTGAGACCAAGATGGTCATTCTAGAGTAATAAAAGAATTAGTCCATCAAAAAGAAATAAGAATTATATGTGTTCACACATCTGAAAATAAGAGTAATCTAATCCTGCTAATCTAAAAATAGATTAGCAAGAAAACTGAAGAGCTAATAGGCCAATGTAGACTATCAAGAAATTAAAAATACAACTTCAAGAATAGGAGAAAATATTTATGAGTCATATATTTGGTAAGAGTCTAATACCCATAATATATAACACAGCCTTACAACTCAACAATACAAAGATAGATATTCCAATTTTCAAATGGGCAAAAGATTTGGATACTTTTCCAAAAATATATGCAAATGCACAAAAGTATATAGAGGTATGCCCAGCACCATTATTTGTTAGATGTAAGTTAAAATGATAATGAGATACCATTCCACACCTATGAGGGTGACTATCATGAAGCAGTAAGGAAAACACCAAGGGGGGATGAGTCATGGAGAAACCGGAGCCCTCATACCTTCAGGCAGAATTGGATAATGGTTCCGTGGCTTGAGACAGTTTGGCCGAACCTCAAAAATTAATACACAGAAGTATGGCCTTATGACCCAGCATTTCTCTGTTAAAATATTTCAAACCATGCCTATTTATACATGAAATATTATTATTCAACCACGACCCAGATGAACCTCAAAGACATTACGCTGAGTGAGGGAAGCAAGACATAGAAGGTCACATCTTGTGTAATTCTATTTATGTGAATGATCCAGAACAAACAAACTCATACCAAGGAGGTGGGTGGTCACCTGGTGCCGGGAAGAGGGAAATTGGGATTAACTGTGGAATGATACTGGATTTTCTTATGGAAAATAAAAATATTCTGGAACTTGGTAGAGGTGGTGAGTGTATGATACTGAGAATGTGCTGAATGCCACAGTATCGCTCACTCCTAATAGATGATTTTATGTTCTGTGAATTTCACCTCAATAAGATTCTTTGAAAAAGGAATGGAATACCATTATAATCTACAACATGAATGAACCTTGAAAACATTATGTTACATGAAAGAAACCAGGTATAAATGGCCACATATTACATTATACCATTCTTATGAAATATCTGGAACAGACAAATCAATAAAGGAGGGGTTGATTATAGCTGACAGCACACAGGGACAGGTTTTCTTTGGGGTAATGTTGGAGACTTTTTGCAATTATATAGTGGTGATGTTTGCATAGCATAGTAAATATGCTTAAAACCTCACTGAATATTTCACCTTGAAATGGTAAAGTTTGTTACATTGTCATTTGATAAAAAAGAAAAAAATGACACAGAGAAAAAATGTAGGGAAAAGATATTGTAGAAGTGCGCAAATAGCAATCATTATGACAAAATTATGTGAGTCTGAATTTGATTTTCAGACTTTTTTACTTATAATTTATTGTGATTTTCCTTCTTAAACCATTTTGTATTTTTCCCTTAAGAGGGCCCACAAATGTAACTAACCTCCAGGTCCCACGAAGTCAGGAGGCCACCCGTGCAGTAATAGGTGCAGAAAATCAATCCCCTGGACTCTGCAATTAAAGACTGCTGTCACCAAGTGGGCCATGCCCTACTCCAAAGGATTTCCTCTTGACTCCTCCAGGCACCCTCTCTAGGTCCTGCTCCACAGGCTCTCCATCCTCCTCTGTGATGCCCATGTCTTATTCACACTTCTGACAGGGATCCCCTCATTTAGCTTACCTGAAAGCTAGTCCCTGGCAATCACTGACTACTGCAGAGGTTCACAAACCACTACCTCTGATGGCTTTCCACCTGTGGCCCCCAGAGCCGAAGGGCGCACAGCAGGCTGGAGAGATCAAAAGGCAGCCAGTATAGCCTTACATTTGAGAAGCATTTTGTTTTTGTTTATAAAACCACTCCAAATGTTGGAGAGGCTGTGGGGAAAAAGGAACCCTTTTTCACTGCTGGTGGGAATGTAGACTGGTGCAACCATTATGGAAATCAGTATGGA
>NW_004524690.1:3130454-3131700 GCF_000260255.1 Octodon degus
AAAATGGCAAGGGATGAAGCCACTCTCAGGTGTATGCTTTGGTACAGTGATCTGTACTTTTAAAATTTAATTTAATTTAATTTTTTGTATGTGTTTTTAGGGAAGGGTCTACAGGGGATTCAGGATCTCTCTACTAGATTGGACTCATAGTGATCTGTTTACAGCCTCCAAAGAGCTGGGATTACAGGTGTCCACCACACCCAGTCCAGTCTCAATTGCCATCTCAGGGTGCCCTGGGGCCGGGACCAGCATGGCAGGCCCAGGCCCCTGCACCTGCTTACAGGTGTGCTCACATCCATCTGTGAGATGTGAGAAAGCTTGCACTCCCCAGGCCCCTACACCTACTTGCATGTGCTTTGATCCGCTAAACTATTTGCCTGGCCATACTGATCATTTTTAGCTGAAGGCACTTGAAAAATCAACAAATGCAGGCTTACTTTGAACTTCCTTACCTATGCGAAGATAGTTCCTCAAAAGGAACAACTGCCCTTGGAGCCTTACCTAGATATTTCAGCTACCAGAGAAAATTAAGACTTATCACAGGAAGGGAGAAGAAGTAAACACTTCCTCTAATCACACTGTCCCAAAGAATCACCCCTTCTTTAAGGGACTGTTCCTCTTTCCCATAAGTCATTTGCTCTCCCCTAAGGATCTTACATCTCTTTCTCTCTGAAGAGATATAAATATTTCTAATTTTCATTTTGTTTCTGGATATCCACTTTTTTCCCCTGTGATATCCTCATGCACATAATGAAGTTGTATAGTTGTCTCTTATTGATCTACTCTTGTCAGTTTATTTCATACTAAATAAAGACTCCTCAGAGGAGTCTGCCCTGCCCTATAAGGGCATTGAAAGGCGTGGTTAACTAAAATTCCCGTATGAACAAGCCATCATCTAACTGTAATGTTGGCACCTCTGTCATACAGCTCTGTGGATCCCAGAGCATCAGCAGAACCTCTTTGTGATCCATTGTCAGCTACTTTTTGTTGACTAACTTTTTTCTCTGCAAGTTCTATCCTAGAGATCCCAAGCAAAGCAAATGTGAGGTACAGGGCCTCAGGAGTGAGCCCAAGGTCACTGGATTAAAAGTTGTCCAACTGGAGAGGGGCCTGGAGAGAGACCTATTCATGCTGGATAGGAGGATTTCTGGTGTTCTATTGCATAACAGAATGACTATGGCCAAAATTGTACCTCACATTTCGAAACAGCTCGAAAGAGGATTTTGAGTGTTTTTAATCTCTAGGA
>NW_004524690.1:3135830-3141381 GCF_000260255.1 Octodon degus
GGGGGCAAGGTCCTGAGTGCAACACCTGGTTCTGCCAAACACAAAGTAATGTTTTTAATTGTTTAACGATTACAATTGAATAACTTTCATTAATTAAATAAAAACATTATTAAATGATCACAAAAAAAAAAAAAAAGAAATTCTAGAAAGGCTGTGTCTTCCTCTCTTCTCCTTTAGCCTTCCCCTCCCCCATCACTCCTCTGCCTCCATCTCTGTGTCTCCCTCTCCCTCCTTCTCTCCTCCTCCCTCACCTCTCTCCCATCCCTTCATGTCCTCTCCCTGTCTCCTTCTTATGCTTGACATTACCCATTGCTCCTTCTGCTCCTTGGCCTGTGCCTTATCAATCATTCAGTTTAAAGATCCAGAGGAGACAGCTTAGGTCTATATGCCTGCCCAGCCATACCTGAGTCCTGTACACTCCTTGCTGAAGGCCCAGTTCTAGAAGAGGAGAGAAATCCTATGTAGATCTGCTTTCCTACTGCTAGAGTTCTCCAAGAAGAGAGTGGTCAGCCAGGCTTCCTACACTTAAAAAAAAATTGTTTTTACTAATATGTAATTACCTGCCATCTAATGAAGTGACCAGACACACAAATTTTGAAAATGACACCGTTGGAGCCAGGCTCATGTTGTGTTAAGACAGAACCATTATTTGTTTGGCAAACATATTTCTCTGCATTCCTCCTGTGGACTAGGTATTGTGATGGGTGCTGGAGGAACACAAATGGACCCAGACATCGATTTATCCCTCTACCGTGGAAGAGGCAGGGCAGGAAAGGACAGTCCTCCCTTCCTTGAGCACCTTGTGGGGCATTGGTTTTCAGTCAGTTTAACTCCATTCATTTGCCATATTCTAAGCACTTTGCCAGAGAACACAAAGATAAATGCCTGGACTCTGCTCCCAAGGGGTTCAGAGTCCCAAAAGAAAGACAGACTTAGCAACAAACATTAACAGCGCGTGATAAGCCAACAGTTAAGTATGTGAAACATTCACATGTGGGAGAGAGAAGTGGAAATCCCTCCCCACGTACTGGGACAGAACAGTGACACGAGTCTTTGCTGAAGACATGGCCTCTCCTCTGGGCTTCCAAGTGCTCTAAGTACTGGGGGTGGGGCACAGAGACACGCGATGAAGAAGCTCAGCAGCGGCACTGCTAGACAGCAGTGTCAGGGGTGGAGCCCGGTCGCTGGGAAGTGGGCAAGGCAGCAACCTGAGAGCGCCGAGGGCTTGGTGCCTCCTGGGCAGGAGCTGCACAGACAACAGGAAGCTGCACAAGACAGCATGAGAGACACTCATGATTAGATGCTGGTTTTAGTGCCAGCACTTGCAGAAGCACAGAGCCTGGACATGAGAAAGGTCGAGGGAAGCATTGGAGGGCACCAGTGACTGCTTGGATCTACCATGGGAGGGACCAGTAATCCAGAATGAACTCAGTAGAAAATTGGAGTGGATTGTGACATCACCCATTAAGAGAGAACATAGAAGGAAGGGTCAGCGAGATAGCTCAGCAGTCTAAGCACCTGCTTTGGCAAGCACAGGTTCCAGGGTTCAATCCCTGGTTCTGCATGCCCGCTGGCCCTGCCCCCAGGGCACCCCTGGGGCACCATGGTGCATGTATCTATAATCCCAGTGCTGGGGAGGCTAAAAATAGGAGGGTCACTATGAATCTGAGCTACATAGTGACACCCTGTACCAAAAACATAAATGAGGTGGGGAGATGGCTGGTGGGGAGATGGCTCAGTAGAATAAGTGCTTCCCTGGCAAACACAAAAGTCTGAGTTCAATCCTTGGTTCCGCAAAAAAAAAAAAAAAAAAAAAAAAAAGAAGAAAAAAAAAAAAAGAAATCAGGGACCAAAAACATAAATGAAAAAAAAAAAGCAGGACAGTGGGAAGGAAGGGAGAGGAACCATTTAAGTTGAGCAGTTGAATGATTTTTTAGAAAAAATTTGGACATATGTATTTTGAACCGGTGAGGAAAGCAGAGCGGAAATATGTATATGAAATATAGAATTTAAGTGTCTGAACCAAAGGAGCTTGAAATTTCCCAAGCAAAGAAGAAAGGAGAAGGCAAAGCAGAACATTTGCCAGCATGATTCACGTAACATGATTGCTGGAAAGGCATATAAACCAGAAGAGAAAGGTAGGAGGGTCTCAAAATCAAAGGAAGTGTCACAAGTGAAAAGTGGGTACGAGTATCAATCCCTACAGAGTAACTAAGAAGAGGGGAGAGGATTTGAAAGTCAGGGAGTTGCTAGAAATTTTTGCCAGTGTGTCTTTCCCTGCATCATAGGCAGTGAAGTAGTGGAATAATGAATAGGAATCATTCCACCAAGAAAGTTGACTTTGGCTTGTGAGTGGGGTGGTGTGGCCGCCTCCTTGCTTACTATGAAGAAGAGCCTATGTTCAACCTCTAGTCAAAGACAAAACAAAACACTGAAGATATGCAGAGAAAATGAGTAGCTAGAAGGGGACACTGGGCTTAGGGGAGGGATTTTTGAAGTTAGATCCTTAAACATGGTTGTAGATTGAGAAGAAAGAACCTGTTGAAAAAGATGGTGAAGAGCGATAGGCCTGCAGAGAGACAGAAAGGGACAGATGGCAGGGCAGGGCTAGAGGCATTAATTTTCCATAAAAGAAGGGCACATCTTCATGTGAAATCTGGTGACCATTAATTGTGATGTGCCAACTTGGATGGGGAGAGAAAGGCCGAGCAGGTTAAAAGCACAATTCTGGATGTGCCTATGGATAATTGACACATAGGCTGGCAAATTGAGAGGGAAAGAACCATCGTAGGGTGGCTGGCAACAATCAATAGGATTACAGGATTATAATCCTGGATGGAATAAAAAGGGAGTAAGGAGGAAGTGTGCCCAGTCTTGTTCAGTAGGTATATATTTTGCTGCTGTTGCCTTTGGACATTATGCCCCAAGCCTTTTTCCTTTTTTTTTTTTCTTTTCTTTCAGATATGAAAAGTTAGAGGGGCCCAAAATTTCTTAGAAAGTATGCAAATTCAGTATAGTACGTACAGGTGGCACAGGGTTCCGATTTCATGCGCAGATATAGAACTCAAGTTTATAAGTTCTACCTTTGCCATAGTCTCGGGTAAATCTTCACCGAATGTACAATTCAGCTATGCTAGGGTGCTGCCAGTGCAGGCTCCCCAGTGACTCTGCAGTGGGCGCCAGGCCTTCAGCCTTCGACTAGCGCTGCATCCTTGATCCTTCCTGCTCTGCAGTGTCTGTCTTCCTGCGCTCAATAGTTACTGGATCCTCGGGCTCCACAGCATGCAAATGCCTTGATTCTGCAGACAAGCATGGTGAACTCTCCCACCTCTGATGCTGTAAGCTTACCTAATAAGTCCCTTTGCATAATTATGCATATGCATTTTGTATTGATTATGTTCCTCTTGAGAACTCTAACTTCATAATACAAATTATAAGAATGGCAAGGATTAGAGAAGAGGGTTTGTGTTTGTTTGTAAAAGGATAATTTAGGAATTAAAAATGTGGTCATCTCAATTACTCAGGATGAAAAAATCATGAAAGGAAACAAGCAGTAGAGGGCAGCCTGATTTTATACCTGCCATGGACATTGGTGGAATGAAGTTTCCAGTACTACCTGGTTACTGGAAACCATCTGCGAAACATCCAATAGCAGAGACAGCTATCAGCAGCCCAGGGGTCCTCTGCTCACCCTCATACTATTAAACCCAGTTGGATAAAACTGTACTAGATCATCAAACTTTACAAGCTCAACACTCTTCCTGCAGATGAACTAAGTATTCAAATGAGATAAATTAACTGAAAACCAATGCAGACAGTATGGCTGAACCATGCGATCTGTGGACTATGCCAGTGGGGGACTGAAAGCAAGTTTTCTAGTATGAGGTGAGTTCACTAAAGACTAGACAATGGGAAATGGGATTAAACTGCAGTCAAACTATTATAAGGAAGGATGCTTTAAGGGAGAGTGGTGAAATGCTCTACTGCACTTGTGGGGAAAGGGAATATCCTCTGGTCATCCTTAGGAACACATTTACCTAAAGTTTGATACAGGTTTGATACAATCTTAAGAGGCTGATATTTGTGATTTCTTAAATTTCTTTTTAGTTGTATGCCACATTTTGGCTTTCAGAGGAGAGAAGAGGAGAGGGGAGGCATGGGAGGACAGGAGAGGGGAGGAGAAGAGAAGGATCTGGAAGGGAAGAGGAGAGTACCTTACACCTTATAATGGAGACATCATTTGATACCTTTTTCTTTCTTTGCTTTGCTTTTTATCTTCTCTCTCCTATCATGGGTACATTAGAAAGCAGCTTCTACATAAAATTATCTGGACAGTAAAGTCAAGTGAGTTATATGTAATTACGAACTGTGTCAGAGGTCCCATCAAGAAAAAAAATTATAAACCCCCATCTTCTACCCAGCCTTGTTGGTTATCTCTAGCTTGATGAAAGGGAATGATACTCATTTGTAAATGCATTTGGCAAACTTACCCTGCTATTGTTTCCATTATTTTGCAAATTACAGACATTGAGATGAAGGCTCTGTAATTTCCTAGCGTTCCCTTTATTCCTGCTTGGAAAACTGGTATTGCCCTGGCACACTTCCACTTTGCTGTTATTTCATTTGAATACAGCAAATTCTTTATTATGATTAACAAAGACTTCTGCTCCATTCCTCTTTGAATATCAGTCTGCTCATGGAGATGAGTTGATTTGGAGCCTACTGTCTCCTTGAATTTCTGTTTCGCTGATCTCAAAGATGTTCAAGACAACAGGCACACAAGTATTCCTAAATGACATGTTTTTTATGTGTTCTCCATTTTGAATTTGTTATAGGTTTAGTAATTTTACCATCGTCTGGATTTTTTTTTCCTCTTCTTTCAATTGTCTGATTCTAAATGTCTTCTTCACTCATTACTTAAAAGCCTGAAAATATGCAAGTGGTTGGATTGGGTAATTGTTGGGTCTCAGAAAAATGATACCCTTTAGGGAGAGCCTCAGACACAGGTTCTCTTTGACCTTCTGGCCTCCTGTCCCTTGCTCCTCCTCAAGGCGGGGCAGCCATAGAAATCAGAATTCCTCTTCCTCAAGGCAGATCACAGAAACCAGAATCCAGCTTCTCCAAAGCTCGATGTAAAAACCTAAAAGTATTTCTTGAAATGTCCTGCCTTTAAATGCTTGCAATTGCTAGCCAAAAAAAGAAAGTCTCTGACGCACCTTGGCTGAGGACTGTAAGAGTCCTCCTCAGAAGCGTCTTGCCCCATACCTGCAGGACAGGAATGTTGCTGGGGCCCAGAGGAATCTGGACAGACAGGCCTCGCACTGGGCTTTCAGTCTGTTTACACGAGTGTACAGCCTTTTCCTCCAGGCAGAGTTCTATACAGGTCTCTGTGCTTTCCTGAGCCAGTGTCACAGTGGACAATTTACCTCAGATCTTTGGGATTTAATCTGAAGCTCTTGCGTCCTGTAAATCTAGGATCAAATAACTTTATTAAGCTTTTCTTTGTCAACCTGTCTTTTGTTCCAAGGGTCTTCAAGCCATGGCCTTCTAG
>NW_004524690.1:3141567-3148514 GCF_000260255.1 Octodon degus
CGCTTATTCCACTGAGCCATCTCCCCGGCCCCTTTTAAATATATTTTTAAAAAATTTGTTTGGTACAGGGTCTCACTATGCAGCTCAGACTCATAGTGATCCTCCTGTCTCAGTCTTCTCAGCGCTGGGATTACAGGGGTGCGCCACTATACCCAAACACAGCTTGTGGTACCAGGGATTGAACCCAGGTCCTTGTGCTTGCCAGGCAGGCACTTAGACTGCCAAGCTGTCTCCCCAGCCTTAATCTCATAATTTAAAAATCTTTTGGGTTTTCTTTTTGCTCACGCATCATACATAGCCAGATTTTTTACAGTATTCTGTGAGCAGCCTTGATTCCAGGTACTGGGGCAAGTACAGAGATGGCGCCCTTGAGGAGCAGCCACTCGCCAGTGATCGTCCTGCTGTCATCTTCCCAGTATCAAGTTTTCTTTCCCTAATTCTTGCCAGGCTGTCTACCCAATATAATACCGCACAGTCTTGCTCCTAAAGCACAGTGATTTAATGTTCTAATGCCAGTCACATTGAGACGAAATCACATAGAGAGCTCATCTAGGAGGAAAAGACAGAACTAGCAGGTGCATGGGAGCCTGCCCCTGTGACCAAAATATCCGCAGGCAACGTTCTCTCGCTGTCATTCTGGGAACTGAGCTCAGGAACTCGTACAATCTAGACAAGTACTCGCCAGGGAGCTACAGCTCAAATCATTTTTATTTTTTAATCCTCTTAATTTTGAGAAAAACACTTGAATTTGTAATATAAATTATCAAAGAGCATTTCTGTGGTCCTCTCTTGCCTCTTTTTCATTCCCTTCCCTCTTCCTTCTTTCTTTCTTTCCTTTTCTCTCTCTCTCTCTCTCTCTCTCTCTCTCTCTCTCTCTCTCTGTACTGGGGATTGAACTCAGGATCCTGTGCTTGCCAGGCAGGTGCTTATTGTCCTGAGCTCTCTCTCCTCAGCCCTCCTTTTTGTTTTATGAAACATGCTCTCACTGCGTAGTACAGACTGACCTTCATCTCACTATGTAGCTCGTACCGGCCTTGGAGTATTGTAATCCTCCTGCCTCAGCCTCCCAAGTGCTGAGATTATAGGTGTGTGCCACCACGCCTAGCCATTCCCTTCCCTCTTAGCTTCCCTCTACTTCCAAACCCCCAAGCATCTTACCTGGTGTTATGATTTGTGTCTACGTGGCCCCCAAAAGCCTCATGCACATTTAGATGGGACTTTCCAGAGGGGGCTGTATCCAGAATCCGTGTTTGGTTCACTGAGGGGCTGGAGGTGTGAGTGGCACACCCGCCCTAGCTAGGGGGGGTAGCTTGCATACGATATAAGGGAGGAAACGGGCTTGCTTCTCCCTTTTGCCCTTGCTACTTTTGCCCCAGCCATGAATGGCTGCCCCTGTGACATGTGCGCTCTGCCTTAGAGCCAGCCAACCATGGACTTCAACCTCTACAAACTGAGCTCAATAATTCTTTCCTTCCTTAACTTTAGGCATTTTGTCTCAGCAACGAAAGGTAAGTAACCAAGACACTGTCCTCATGGCACAGGTCTGGTCACAACGGTGTTTTCTGAGTTTGCGATCACCAGATGCCACAGGTCTAGATTGCTCTCACTACCTAAATGCCAACCCCAATAGTCATGTAATCTATTTTGTTCAGCCAGCGCTGTGGTCCCGGTGATCTGCATGCTTGGATGCCATGAACCGATGCATCATAAATCACAGAACAAGGTGCCCCGTTAGCGCAGTAGGTAGCGCGTCAGTGTCATAAATCACAGAACACTTTTGAAACAAATTCTCCAGGAAGCAATCTGCACACCAGCTAAAAATAAGCAGCTTGGATAATGGAACATCCCTATAATCCCAGCACTCTGGGAGGCAGAGCAGGAAGATCATGAGTTTGAGCCCAGTCTGGGCAATTTAGCAACCTGGTAAGAACCTGGCTCAAAATTTAAAAGTCCTGGGGATGTAGGTCAGTGCAAAGACCCTGGGTTCAGTCTCTAGTACTGCAAAAGAGAGGGAGGAAAGAAGGGAAGAAAAGAGGGAGGGAGGGAGGAAGGAAGGAATGAAGGAAAAAAGGAAGAAAGAAAGAAAAAGAAAAGAAAAGAAAGAAAGAAGGCAGAAAGGCAGCTTTTTGCCTATAATCCCTGTATTCTGGGAGGATGAGGCAGTAGGATCAAAAATTTGAAAATCAGAGCCCAGCCTGGGCAATGCAGTGACTTAGCAAGATTGTGTCTCAAATACAAAATAAATAAATAGAAATAAAAAGGGCTGAGTCTGCAGCTTCTGCGCCCAACAGCAAGTTGGAAATCTAATGCTCTAATCCGATCTGTGCTCTCCTCTCCCCAGAATACGCATAGCTGCTGCTGGTTTTGTGTGGGTCAGTGAAAGAGCTTAAGACTGAGTATAAGGGGAACTGCGATTCCCTACCTCTGCCACCATCTAATGTGGATCTTTAATCTAGTCTTTGAGTTCTTTGGGGTTCCTGCTTTTTAATTTGAAAAAATAAGAACGTTTCATTAGATTTTCTTTAAGTTCCCTTCAGTACTGTGATTCAGGTATTACCTATCCCAGAGGTATTTGTATTTTCCAGGGGACTCCTGAAGCTTTCAAACTTAAATCACCAGAGTTCTGAAACCCATAGCAGGAAAGACATGTTTGGTTTGCTGGGATGGGGGCAGGGAGAGAAAGAACAACAGGATTTGCTCCAGTCTTACTATTCATGATTCCTAACAGTTGTGGCTACAAAACAAATTCCTTTTCTTCTTAGACAAAGAATGTGAGGGGCCTAACACCACAGAGCATGGCACAAGGGCTTCCCTGCTGTCTTGTGCTATTTGGCCCAAACACAACACATGTCTTCCTGGTGCTTAGGGAGCATTACCAACTCCATGCTCAAATACAGCAGCGTCAGCTTCCCCAGGAGAGCTCTGACCTAAAATAGAGCAAACGGCTGTACTTTTTCTCCTTTTCCTTGTTTTCAGTATTTGGGATTGAACCTAGAGCCTTTCCACTGAACTACATCTCTAACACTATGGATTGACTGAGATGGGGCCTTCCTAAATCAGTAAGTTGCCCAGGTCCAGGCCGGGGTCAAGCTTGTCATTCTTCTGTTTCAGCCTCCCAGAGTGCTGGGATTACTGCTTTGGGCTGCCATGCCTAGTCCAGACTTTCTCCTTGAGTATCAAGCCCCTGTTTCTACCCTGCATGGGGGCTTGGTGGTTTTTTACTGTTTGGGTGTGGTTCTTTGTATTTCTATTCTGTCCTTTGTACCGATGCAGATAGCTTTGCGTTGTGACCCCAGTTACAACTCACGCCAACAATTGTTAGCCAAGATGCAGGTAGCTACCACTCCTTGACTATTTGTCCAAGGGCGAGAATACTTATAAACATTTTTAAAGTTGCTACCACTTAATTTCTATAAATGTGGGGAAGAAGGACATTTTCCTCTTCACTGTAGATAAAGAACGTGGACAAGGAGAAGCACAGTTATGTTCTCGCAGCCACACAGCTGCTAAGAGGTGGTGCTAGGAAATGAACCTGCACTCATCTTTTTCTCGAAGTTCTAAAAGGGACATTGGGAGAGAAGCTTGTCAAGTACACAGGCAGATCATCTAAGGAATTGAAGGAGGATAAGCACTTATTTATCTCTATTCACTGCAACTCTGGCCTCGCTAAAAGCAGGAAATAGAAAGCCTGAGTGTTCCCCATAATATTTGTAGTTCATAAGTTAGAAATTAGCAATCAGCCCCTTTTCACGTAGGACACAATAATAGACACTGGCGCAGTCCCTGCAATTTGGTTATGCAAAGAAAACAGGAAACAAGCCCATTTCCACTGCGGCTTCAGTCTGAGGAAGGCTGGCATCTGCCGACCAAGGGCTAGATTTTCTTGTCAATATTGTATTTACTATCCTGGTCACATGAGCAGAGACAGGAGGATGAGTCACAGTTAACTGACTGCTAATTTGGCAAAAGTAGTCCATTTGTTTCCTTCAAATTAGATTCCTCGAAGCATTTTAGAGTCCTTTGCTTCACCACCATAGTCAGAACCTAAACAGCAAGCACATTCCCCAATTGTGCTCAGTTGACTATGGCATGAAAATCAGTTGCCACTCTGTAGCATTCTCTGCCAAAGTTAGGAGGATTTTGATCATATTCACATTCCCCTATAAGCCCCAAACCTTGTCTACCCTGGCTTCACCCATGTCCAGCCCTCACTGCTTGCTTGCTTTCCAAAGCCACCAAAATACTACATAGCAGGTTGGATAGTTACTATTTTTTGAAAGCCATGGGGTAGTGCAAGAAATCTATTGGATCATTTAATGCAATGTCCTCATTTTGTGGATAAAGGAATCAGACCAAGCAGGTCTTAAGCAATGTCACGAACTAAGGTTTTTGGATGCTCAGTTGCGCCTCACAGCTTTCCCCCCTTTCATGGGCCCACAAAATTACATGTGATAATCAGTGTCACCCTGGAAACCATGGCTTCGAGGCATCAAATTAAAGAAACTAGGCAATAAATAAACTGGCAGTTCTACCCACTGACAGCCAGGCTATTCCAAAGAGGGACACGTGGGGTAAAGAACCTGAGCTCTCCTACAGAGGGTCAGCTGGCTTAACGCCTAGTCTGTACCCATTCACTTATTTCCTTAGGAAACCTGCTGCCTCAACTCAGTCTGATTTCTCATCTCGCCTACATTTAGCAATAAGGCCAGAGAAACTTGGATTTCTTCAAGCGTAGGCACTCAATTGCCTGTTCTGAGCCTTATTTTAGGGACTGTTGCTGCTCTTTGGAAACCCCTGATGATGTTTTTCCAAAGACACAGGGTTGCATCATACCCTTTTGTTCTGCACAGGAGTGGCTGAGGTTAGCCCACAGCTAGGAGGGGCCCTCAGCAGTCCCACTGGGGAAGAAAAGGCTACCACTAGAAACCATCTTTTCTTCCTGTGGTCATCATTCTCATCTTGGTCTCCTACTTCTACGCCGAGTACTCTGACAGGGTCTTTACATCGGTGCATCACTTTGTGTTCACACGAAATCATGGTACAAAGAAGAACTCTAAGTCAGAGGTTAGAAATGTGGCTCAGACTGTACTGTAATGTGAAACTCCAGCCTGAAACAAGGAGTTCACCTCTAGAGCCACAGGAGCACGGCCATTCTGTGTGGCCGAAGAACTGGAAGCCATGTGTGGACACGAAAGTTCATTTTCGAGCCTTCATTCTCTCCAGCCGCCTCATGGCAGCTGTAGGAGGGTTGTTGTTTGTTTGTTTTTTCTGTATTTTAGGGAAGGGTTTCACTACTAGATTGGACTTGGAGTGATCCTCCTGTTTACAGCCTCCCACCGCTAGGATTACAGGTATATGCCACCATGCTGGGACTCCATGGCTAGTACAGCCCGCCTAGGGGCAGGACCGGCACAGCATGTGGTACCTGGGATCAAACCCTGGTCCCTATGCTTGCCTAAGTGGGCACTTAGTCTGCTGAACTACCTGTCTGGCCCTGTATTTGTATCTTGAAGTTGTTTTTTTTCCTTTAATAATTTTTTACTTTAAAGAAAAGTAAACAACAAAAACAGTGGTATAAAATTTCAAGACAAGATTGTAGGAGAGTAACGATGGTCAGTACATTGTGCATTGTTATCCTCAAAGTAGTTGCTCATACTACAAGACACAGACATGAAAAATGGATCAAATGATAGGAGGCGGTGTTGCCAGTTTCCTCCATCCCAATCCTTGTTCACATCTCTAGATTTCCTTGCACAACTGCATTTCCAAGTACTCAATGGGAATCCCTGCCAGCTGGGTCCCTGGATAACTTAGGAAGTAGGATTGGGAGAATCAACAGAGTAGGCAGGAGAAGTGGAAAGGTGGGAGGGAAGGGACAGGATGGGACACACTGCTCAGCAGTGTGGCAGTGATGATCTACTGATGAAGAAAAGATAAAGGGGGGCCAGGAAGATGGCTCAGTAGGATAAGCACTTGCCTGGCAAGCGCAAGGGTCTGAGTTCAATCCTTGGTTCCACAAAAAAAAAAAAAAAAAAAAAGTGCCGAGAAGAGTCTCATAGGATATACTGGAATGAGAAATTTTTATTGTGATGTTAGAGGCTGGGGATGGGGACCATAAGAGACCTGAATGAGGGAGGAGAAGGGGGCTTTAAGGGCCACTGACTAGAGCATCTGAGGGGGATGGGAGCAAAAGCTGGAACTCTCTTTAATTGTGATTTGGCAGCTGGAGGAGTTCTCCTTGAATATAGAGATGAGACCACAGGAGGTCAGCTTATATTTAGGTTACACAAACAAGAGTAGCAACCCGAATGCCCCCCTGCGGTAAATCATCCCTTTGTTCTGGGAAACCAACTGAAATAATGTAAAGATCATGGACTTAAATAAACACGGATGAAAAGCCATGGCTAGGAGAAGCCTGGCCCTCCTGAGAGACATTAGATGCTGTATGATTTATACAGAGACACGGAGAAGGCCGTCTGAGCAGCAGTACGGCCTTTCCTGTGTTTGTATCAGGTGGAGCAAGAGCTCTGCAAATAGTGTTTTCTAAAATTCTTTCCAGGAACATTCTCCCTTCTCCACGAAGAACATAACTTGCCACATAACCACAGCTGTAGAAGCCCAGAACATCCCAGGCATCTCAAAAGCAAAGAGAACTCAGAACCCACTGACTTGGGACACTTAATTCCAGCCACATTCATCAAACCAGTCATTTCCTCCTTGAGCTCACAGCTAAATTTCAGGAAGATTAAATTCTTGTTTTAAGCTAGCCAAGAGGCTCAACTATTTGCCATGTCTATAAAGTTACAACAGGCTCTCTGGTTGTTTTAAGAATCTACATTTTTTTCTTATTTTTTAAAATGATTATTTTTTAATTTAAGAGAATAAAGAGGGGGCCTGCCCCTTAGCTCAGTTCTTTAAGTGGCTGCTTCAACAAAGCAGTCAGGCTC
>NW_004524690.1:3148614-3177699 GCF_000260255.1 Octodon degus
AAAAAAAAAAAAAATGCCTATTTTTAGTTTCAAAATGTTACAATAAAGCCATTTGAGTCCCTGTCGTGGTAAAATCTCACTTCTTCAGCGCCTACTTGTAGTTCTCACCTCATTTCTGGCATGATCAGAGGGTGGCACCCAGGTTCCCTTTAAAAGCTGAGAGAGGGAGAGGGGAAATTAACAGAGAGCTTGACTGTCTAAGCGCCTGCCTGGCAAGCTCAAGGGCCCAGGCTCAATCCCTGATACTACATGCTGTGCCGGCCACCGACGTGGTGGTGCCTGGCGCAAGGGAGGCTGAAACAGGAGGCTCACTACAAGTCCAGGCTGTGTAGCAAGACCCTGTACCAAATAAATACATTGATTAATAAATTAATTAATCAAAACGACAGTTTTTTCCTTAGGCAAACGCATGGGAGGGAAGGGAAGGAAGAAAACCTGGCGAGCCCACAAGATTCCCCTTCCGCAGCTGCAGCTCGCTTGTGCTGACCCGACCAGCTCAGGTCCCCCTTCCCACAAAGCACCCCAGGCACTCTCCCAAGCCTTGTTTTTAAAGACAAAAATGAATCCGGTTTGCTCTTCCTCCACCAAGGCCTCTTGGACTTTGGTTCCCTGAACATGATCCTAGGTTTGGGAATTCTCCAAGTGACAGAAAATTGGCAGGCTCCTGGCCACCGCTCCTCCCTGGCTCTGGGCAGGAAGGAGTTTTGCTCAAGGTTGGGCTGAACTCTTCGCTTTGCAGCCTGCTTGTTATTCCAGGTTCAAGGAACTTGTCAGACAGAGGTTGTTTGTGTGGGACTCAGGGAGCTGAGCTGGTTCAGTCTGCCACCTCCTGCCTGGCCTGGAGCTCCGGTTTCCTTCCAGGGAAGCCTTGTTCCTGAGGAGGTAACTGGCGGGGGTATGCCAGTTGGGGGTGGCATTTGTCCCGGGTCCAAACTCTCTGATAGCCCATCCTATACGGCCTGAGCGTGCTACAAAGGAGTAGATGCCATGTGTGTTCGGAATCGTGTGTGTGCGCGCATGTGTGTTATTAATCAAACATTTAAAAGGGAAAAAAGACAGAAGGTTTAGACAGATTTCTAGCAAGCAGACTGTGACAGCCTAGATTAGCAAAACACAGCCAATTTAATTTCTGAATTTGTGATTATTAGTGCTGTATTTTTTATTTAACCTTACTCTCTACCACGTGGGGCAAAAATACAAGAAAAACTACATTTATGTACTCAGTTGTAAAATGACCAACCAGTTTCAATCACTAGAAGTAGCAACAAGACAGTTAAAATTCTAAACACTAGAGATTATATATTGTTTCTTTGGAAATGGAATTTTGCTATGAATCTTTAAACATTATTACTTTTTTTTTCTTTAAAAGCAAAAGCAAGGGCTGGGGAGATGGCTCAGTAGAATAAGTGTTTCCCTGGCAAGCGCAAGGACCTAAATTCAATCCCTGGTTCTGACCAAAAAAAAAAAAAGCACAAGCAGCATAGCAACATATGTCATTGTTGAACTTTAGGGAAAAAAATAGACAAAAAGAAAAGAATTGAAATCATGTTTAATCTCACCGTCACAAAAACTTGCCTGTTTTCATGAAACAAGAATTGGCTTTAAGTTAGGTAGAACAGAACTGGGACCGACTATGGTTCGGAGGACATTAATCTTGCTTAGCCCTGATTTTCCTCTGTAGAGGGAGACATATACTTATAGGAATATGGAGCATTGTGGTCGAAGTCTGGACACAAAAGTAATTGCTTATATATAGTGTTTCAATCCCTTAAATAATATATCTCACTATTAGTTCATACCACCTACAGTTTGAGGAAATGAGCTCATTTAACTTTTCTCAAATTCCTTTCTTTGCCATATTGCCACAGCACAATTTTAGGGCTTCTGGGGTTTTTTTGGTTTTGTTTTGTTTTGTTTTTCAGTGCCAAGGATCAAACTTGGGTCCTTATTCTTGTTAGGCAGGCACTTATGCCACTGAGCTATATCCCCTGTCCCAGCTTCTGCTGTCTTAAAATTCAATTAGGATTAACTTTGATACTGATATTCTATATTCTAATTTAAGTGTTTCTGGAACAGGGTACTCATTTTTAATTTACAGTTTCAGTGATATCTTAAGATTCAGATAACCGTCTTGTCTTCTTTTTGTAAGGTTCTTCCCCTCAGCCACACCCGTAACCCTTCAGTTTGTGCTTTTGGGTCCCATGTAAGAATCCACTACCTACTCCAGTCCTGAAGACTTATGCCTAAGAGGTTCATAGTTTTAGCTTTTACTATGAATCTCACTCATTTTGTGTATGGGATCAGGTAATTTTTGCATCAGGGATCAAATAGGTCCAAATCCATCCTTTAACATATTCAGTTGCCCCAGCATCATTTGCTGAAGTGACTTTTCTGTTGTCTTTTTTGTTTGTTTGTTTGTTTGTTTAAAATCCAATTGACCACAGACACAGGAAGTTTCCCTCCTCTCCATCCCTGGACCCTGCACTTTCTACCAGCTTACTGAGCAAGGTGGGCACAAACCATTCCCTCAAGTTGAAGACAATTTCCACTTTTTTCCTTCCATCCTGAGGAAGGCAATAGGAACTGGGTGGCTTCCTCCTCATTTTGCTTTGCTGGGTCAGAGATGGGGCAAGGGGCTGGGGAGCTAACTCAGTGGCGTACACGCCTGCCTGGCAAGTGCAAGGACCGTGATCAATCCCAGGTACTTCATGCCTTGTCAGCCCCGGACCTCTGGACATGGTGGCACATGCCTGTAATCCGAGCAGCAGGCAGGCTGAGACAGGAGGATCACTACGAATCTGAGCTGGGTAGTGAGACTCTGTATCAGAGATGGGGAAAGCGTGATCATGAAAATGCCGCGAAACATCTGACTGTCACATAGTGTGGCTTCTGTTGACTGGGGACCTGCTTGGTCTCTGTGGCTCCTTAGCTGCTTCCCAAGGTCCCTACAACCATTTTGGTCCCTGGGCTGTTGGTCACTTAGTCTTGCCATCAGGGAGGAGGGCCTCTCTTGCTAATGTCTCAGCTTGCCAGGGCCAGGCATGGTCTCTCTCAGCTCTGTGCAGTCTATGTGCCCCTGGTGGTTATGTTCTGCTCAGTGTGGCAGGAAATTTAGCATCAGGCCCTCATGAAGCTGGACTATGCAAGGTCCCTTATTCATTGCCTGTTGATTGGAAATGGGTTACAGGTGGCCTCACCATGGGGCGCAGGTCTGTCACAGCCTGGCATGCAGATTCTGAGAGCCAGTCCTCCAGGAATGCGCCCTCCAGGAGGGACAAAAGAGAGCTGTCATCTTCCTTAAGGATGGGCCCAGCCCTGGCCTTCGCCTTAGTCCCTGCTGTTAAAGGGAGACTTGTTCTCTATCAGAAGGTCATAATCGGATTGAAGAGTCAAAAGTAAGGCCACATTTACTGTTCTTCAAACTTTAGAATGACCTTTAGATTGAACTGTGACCCTTTTCAACTTTTTGGAAGACAAAACAACCATTCTTTCAGTGAAATCTTACCCTGAAGCCAAATAAACGAAAGAAAGCAAAACAAAACAAACAAAAAGGTAAGGAGGAGTTTTTCATTTCTTGTCTTCAGTTTAGAGTTGCGTGATTCCTGGTAAGCCCCAACATGTGTACAGCTGAGGACGAAAAACCCAGACACACTTGAGAATTCCTCCCTGCCTCCCTTCCCCTGCTGCTTTCTCCCTACCCCCTCAGCTGGTGCCTCATCCCTCATCTCTAGTGCCTGTCCTTTACCCTTGTCCATCAGCATGGCCTTTGTCTGTCCAACGGCTCACAGGGCTTAGTTTTTCCAAGGAGTCCCACACACCAAGTTGAACCCCTGCGGGGGTTCATGTGCAACGGTCGGAGCAGAATAGTTACGCGTCATGGTTAGCCACAGACATGAATCAGAGCCAGTAGTAACCATAAGGATAACAGAAAAAGAATTGGCAGACTCCAGACCTCCTCAGGGACCTGGAGCACAAGGTCAGTTTGACCTCATCTGTCGCTTGCAGGCGGGTCTACTCCAGCTAACTTCTGGAATCCACAAAAGCATCACTGGCTGCCTCTTACCTCGCTTCTCCTCTCGAGGGGCAGGAGATGTGCATTCGCAGTTTGGGTCAGGGTTTGTGGTGTAGGGTGCAAGGTACTTTCGCAGTCATACAACTGTAGCTTTGCAGTCCCGCTTTCCACCCACTGAGGAGGTGCTGTTCTGTCTTAGTTACTTTTTTATTCGTTGCTGGGACAAATACCTGACACGCAAAAGGAAGGAAGGAAAGGTTTATTTAGCTCACAGTTTGTGCAGGTTTCAATTCCTACTCCGCTGGCTCCAAGGCAAATGACAGCAGTTCATGGTGGCAGAAAACAATGAAGAGCAGAGGAGGAGCAGCAGCTGCGGCGCCCATTAAGCCTCTCTCTTCCTTCTGCGCTGACTGTGAAGACCAGTGCTCCACAGTGAAGATCGGAGCTCCTCCAAAGTGGCGTGGCTGCGAAGATCAAGCTCCAGCTTGAGACTTCTCTAGGGAAGTGGGGCAGTGTGGCCAGAAGCCTTCCTCAACTCAACTCCTTTATATACACTATCTATCTATCTATCTATCTATCTATCTATCTATCTATCTATCTATCTATCATCTATCTATCTATCTATCTATCTATCATCTTTTTTTTTCATGCTGAGTCACTCTGGGGCGGCCCATGGCCCTAGGGTAGAACCAATTGCCCCCCCCCCCCCATAGGCCCAATCATGCTCTAGGGTGGGATTGATCACACCCCAGGTTGGGCCCTGCCCACCTGCAGGGGGGGGGGGCATGCCCAGAGCTGCTATATGCGATTCAGCCAAATTGACACATTGTATCAGCTACCACACTCTCTGACAGCATTTTGTGGAGAACCTCCCTGTTCCCTCTGGGTAGCTGAGCTTCAAGTCCAAGGCTATCCCCAGAGTTTACGTGCATGCCAGGAGCAATCAAGAAAAACTTCCCAGGGTGAAACGGAAGTTGAATAGGTCAGTAGGAATTAGGCGAGAGGAGGGAGCAGGCATCCCTAACAGGACATTGTGTGCGCCTCTGCTCTCAGGAATGACCCCAGAAGGGATGGGTTGGGGAGGGCAGATGGGGCTGGAACTCCAAGCACGTTTCATTATTGAAGACCTTGATGTGATGGAGTAATCACCTCCTATTGCCGCTGTATCAGCTAAGCTCAACACTGATGTATTATCTGATAGTTCAGGAGGCCAAAACTGAGAAAACAGTCTCACCTGGGCTTAAATCAAAGCATCAGCAGGGCTACGTTCCTTCCTGGAAGTTCTGGAGAAGAACCTACTTCTTTGCCTTTTTGAGCTTCTAAAGACCACCTACATTCTTTGGCTTGTGACATCTTCCTCTGTCTTCAAAGCCAGTGGTAGGAAATCTTCAAATCCCTCTCTGGGACTTCTGCTTCCTTCACCTGTTTTTAATAATCCTTGCAGCTAGATTTAGCCCAACTGAATAATCCACAGTCATCTTCCTGTGTGAGGATCAGCCGATTAGCAATGTGAATTTTACCTGCAATCTTAATGCTACCTGTCAGGTTATATAGTTACAGTTCTGGGGATTGGAAGAATTATGTCTTGGGGAACAATTACTCCTCCTATCTCAGGAAGGGAGCTACTGACCCATGTATGCAGAGGAGTGACATGGTCAGACCTGCATTTATAGGAGTCCCTATGATGGCTTCAAGACTGACCTGGGGGTCAGTCTACAATAGGGAACTGGTGGCACCTTCCAGAAGACATAGATCAAAAGTCTGGTTAAAAGAACTTTTCAATAATTAAGTGATCAGGGCCGGGGAGATAGCTCAGTACAATAAGTGCTTGCCTGGCAAGTACAAGGTCCTGAGTTCAATCCCTGGTACTGTAAAATAATAATAATAATAATAATAATAATAATAATAATAATAAAGTGATCAGTAAGCACATATTTCAGGTAACTCCACTGTGGGGTTTTTGTGACAGTTTAAGTTTGAGGCGTATTTCATTGTGCAAGGAAAAGGGCATTGTTTTAAAATCTTGGCTTAAGGATTTACATAAATAACATTGGAATTAAGGTTCAATTTTCATAGTTTCTTTACTTTCCTCAGAAGAAATGTTTTCTTAGTTT
This sequence comes from Octodon degus, assembly GCF_000260255.1. Classification (NCBI taxonomy): domain Eukaryota; kingdom Metazoa; phylum Chordata; class Mammalia; order Rodentia; family Octodontidae; genus Octodon; species Octodon degus. The sequence continues at coordinate 3,154,741 of NW_004524690.1, forward strand.
CTAAAATGAAGTTGTTGGACTAGATTGTCTACAAAGTTTTCTCCAAACATAACTTTACTGATTCTACTGAAAAGAGCTGGAGCTGTTTCCACCTTAAATCATGGCTTGGAGATAACTCAACACATGACTGAAAACCTTTGCAAATATAATAACAGAGCTAAAGCTAAATGCCATCCATTACTGAAGTACAAAAGAGGAGAAGAAAATGTGTGAATATGTAAATTATGATCAATTCTGAATCCAAAGAGCTGGAAACTGAAATCTCAAGGTTTGTTTTCTAAAGAAATGCAGTGAATTTTAGCTTTAATTCATTTTAACTTTGTGGATGGGAAATATGCTGTGAGGCGCGGGCTCCTCCTGCACCCAGGTGGGTTCTCAGGAATAGAAGCTGACTGCCCGGGAGGCTGCCGAGCGTGCAGACGGCAGGGAGTCTGCAGTGTGGGCCAGGAAGAGCAGGCGCACAGACTCTCACACAGACAGGGCAGGGGCGCCGAAATGTGTTGTCCCTGTGTCTGCAGAAAATCTGACCTAAAATTGGTTTGCCATCTTTTGTCACTAGCTGAGGAGTCAAAGAGCCAGGAGAAAATATCTGCTGAGTTCTGTACTGACAGGTTTAGCTGGAGGGGAAGAGTAGGGCCACCATACTTTGCCTATCCGGCCCACTGTTCACAATAAAAATCTCCTACAAGGGCAGCGCAGTTCTGGAAAGTGTGCAGATGTGGGGGGCAGATGGGATGGCCCAAACTGACAAACGTCTTCTCACCCAACTATCTCGGTTTTTCTTTCTGTCCCTCATCTCCTTTTGGCTTCCTTTTGTGTGTTAATTGGAGATATGGCCCTCAATCCAGGCTGGTGCTGAAGGGACCATTCCAACTGCCAGGGAGGAGTCTCAAGGTGAAGCTCTAAGATCGCTGGTTCTTCTGAGATGCCCATCCTGATAAAGCCTCCTCACACCTGCCAGCATGAAACTCTCATCTCAGGGCAGCTGAGGTGGAATTTATTCAGCCCACTTCTGACTTTGACCTTGTGTTTCAGGGAAGGCAGCAGAGACAGAGCAGGCCTGGATATCAGTCCACAAGGCCCTTTGATTTGGGAGATTCATGCACTTACAGTGGGACTGAAGCATGATAAATGTTTAAATTAAAAAATGCACTGTAGTAAAAGATACATTGCCATCCATCCCCTGCAAAGTACTCCCTCTCATTTTGAACATACTTCTTTCCCATTGGTTTTTTTGTTTGTTTGTTTGGTTGGTTTTTTCAACTTCCTGAAGAGTTCTGGATGTCCTCTTTTGTGGCTGTCTTCAGTTCCTCCACTGTGGCTACTTCAATGTCCAGAATCAATTCAAACTGTGTATCTTTCATGGTCATTTTGACTTTGGGGAAGGGCCAGAAGCCTCCCAATGCCAGCTATGGTGAACAGGCAGATGGGCACCACCATAATGATTTTGTGCATTAACCATTCTGTTAGACAGCACGTGGCAGCCGCCTTTGCCACATTTTTAATCATACCTCATAAAGACAGAAGAGGCCTTCCAGAACCGCTTTCACAGAGTGGCGAGAATGATGGGATCAATGTGTTTGAAGCAAGGGGGAGTGATTCTAGGAGAATTAACATCTAAGTCTTTTACTACAACAAATCAATTTTTAAAATTTAAACAGTGGGCTGGGGAGATAGCTCCCTGGCTTAATCACCTGCCTGGCAGGCACAAGATCTGGAGTTCAATCCCTGGTACTGCAAAAACAAACAAACAAAAAAACCACACACTCAAAAAAATTGCTGAAATCTTGCAATGCTTCTTGAATCACCATTAAAACGTAAACATCCATTGTATATCTCGATCTCTGCCGGAATAGTGGTGGTGACTGAACACAAACCCACAGTGCGCGTCTGCTTCAGTCCCAGTCTTGCTCTCAGTGAGGACAGTCAGCACGTAGTGCCAGAGATTAGCTAAACTGACTGCTTTGTTCTCTGGGACTATCTGTCTCCTGTTGATAGGAGCAGAACTAGAGATATTAATTAGCACTAAATGTCACCATCATGCACGTCCAAAGTGAGCAAGCAAGATCAAGGCCAGCCACCATGGAAGAAAAAGGTCGGCCTTAAGGGGTCCCCTTGGGTGTGTCGCTAGCCCAGAGTCTGGGATGAGCGCAGGCTTGCATGTAGAGAGGAGTCTGAGGGCCAGCTTGGGAAGCTCCAGTGCTGAGTTTGTGCCCAAGAGGCTGGCCACAGACAAATGGAGAGAACAAGCATTCTTTCCTCTCTCTGAAATATTCCCTGTCTTCACTTGCTATAATGCTGCCAATACAGTCAGAGCTATGGATTTGAGGGTAAGAGCAGCAGCAGCACCTTGGGATAAGTGGGGTTTATTCCTGCAACTCACTCATGGTTGGCTCATGCTATGTGACAATTTCTTGAAGCATGAAGAGGCAAGCAAGTCTAAAGTATCTCCCTTTGTTTCCCATTGGGCTTTTTGCACCCGGAAATACCAAGATGAGAATTTGTAAGATGAGCACATGTGGAGAGATGAGCTGTCGGTAAGCTGAACATGAGGTATGTCCACACCTTTTCAGCCTGTTATGGATAACAGGTATTTGGTGGGGAGCTTGGAGGGTGTGTTGTTGGGGATTTCTGATGTATGTATGTATGTGTTTGGTATAAGGTCTCACTATGCAGATTGGACTCTTAGTGATCCTCCTGTTTTTGGCTTCCCCAGTGCTGGATTACAGGCAAGTGCCACCACGTTCAGACTCTGTCAAGGCTCAGTGCGCCCCAGGGGTAGGGCTGGCATGGCACGTGGGACCCAGGGTTGAACCCTGGTCCTTGCTCTTGCCAATGCAGGCACTTAGTCTGCTGAGCTATCTCGCTGGCCCTTGTGGTTGGAGACTTCTGTGGCTTGTCTACATGCCCCCCAAAGCCTCATGCAGTTGTAGATGGGACTTTTTCAGAGGTGGCTGGGTCTAGGATGTGTGATGCTAGGATTAAGGGTGTGTAATTACTAAATTAGTCCACTAATTGGTTTGGCACCTGCCCTAAAGCAGGAAGCCTAGATAGAATATAAAAGAGACAGAAACAATCTGTACTTTCACTTGTGGGTCCCTTGCTTGCTTTTGGTGTCTTCTGCCTGCCTGCCATGCACTGGTTCTCTTCTGTGATACCCCTCTGCCATGCCACCCTGTCTCAGAGCTCACTGACTATGAAACCTCTTCCTCCCTCAGCTTGTGGGTGTTGGGTATTCTGTCTGAGCAATGAGGAAAAGTACCAAAGACCAGGGTGTTTATTTGCATGCAGGTGGATGGAACCTGCAGGGCTCCAGTATGTTAGGCAAGTGCCCTACCCTGCATTGTCCCCCATCTACTGTGTCCATTCTTGGCTTTGATGCTTTCAAATCCATTCCTGGCTACTTCTCAGCTCTGCTCTGTGTGGCAAATTAGGATAAAGAAGCCATGTTTCTAGGTTCCTTTGTGTACTGGCTTCTGACAGACTGGGCCAATGGAGACACTTGCAGGAGACAAGAGGTGGAGGAGGGCAGGCTCCGAGGAGGTTCTCTTTGCTTTGGGCATCATGTTATGCTATGCTGAGCCTCTTCTGTAGCAGCTCTTGGGCAGGCTCTGCAGGCCTGCTGGGCTGTAGTTTCTACCAGGTGCCCATCCCTGGACTCTGGTAATTGTCTCTCCCCTTTTTGCACCCAACCCATAGATGGCCCTGCCTTCCTTGCTGTTGATCATCTGGAGTGTTTCTCCATCCTCTGGCTTCTCAGCAAATTCGACCACCTGGGCAAACAAGTTCCTGTATTAAATTCCATTAAAAGCAACTTAGGTATTTTTCCAAATTAGGCCATGACTAACACAGGCAGAAGATGGCCTTTTTAACAAGAAATATTTCAGAGTATACACCGGGCTCAACCTGCCATGCCCCAGCCATGGCTTAAAATAACTATTGGCGTCCTGCTTCACCGCTTCTGGGTTTCTCTGTTGGAGATACCCACATATCTCTAAGGACGGACACACCTTCAATCTCAGGTTTTTCATGACATGTGGACTCCCAGCATTCCTCTGATGCCCTTCAGCATCAGCCTGACTTAGGCCAAGTCCCAACTAATACCCCAGAGCTCCCACGGTGTTCTTACAAGCATAGCATGGGCTGCACACGTGTGTTCTCATTTGTCTACCACCATACTCAGCATCATAAAAGGGAACAGATGGAATTAATTTTAATAATGTTTTATTTGACGGTATTTTAATCCTTTCTATATGTAATCAGTATAGAAACCACTAAGATATCTTGCATTCTTTTTCCTAATACTAAAACTTTGAAACCTAGCATGCATTTTTACACTTTTACTGCACATTTGACTTCGCACTTGCCACACTTAAGGGATCCATACCTGGTGGTGGCTTGTGACTGCCACATTGAACAGAGAAGATCTGTAAGAAGATACCACTATACTCTGTAGCCATTTATCCCTTTTACAAAAGGTTGGAGATAATGAAGTACGGCTGCTTGGCCCACAATCGGAATTTCATAAATGTTAATTGAAATTATTGTCACCCATCTGTAGTTTCCATTGTGTTTCTCTTAACCAGTCTTTCAGAATCTTCTTGCCCCTCCTCCCGCTCAGTGTCTCCCCCTCCTCTCTGCAGGTGATCTTCAGCGAAATCAGTGGTGAGGCCAACACTGCCCTGCACTGGCTGATCACCAACCCATAAGAAACACTTTATTATCTGTTAAAACAGAAGAGTTAAATTTTCACTAATTAAAAAAAGTTGGTTAAAATTAATAACATGGATCAACGTACTTCCCATGTTTTACCTTTAAACACTAAAATGACAGCCAGATGATATTCTTTTGCCATAAATGCCACTCTTTTCTTTGGGTGTGGGTCACCTGATTGGATCCAGTTGTCATGGCCACACAAAGCACACATAACTTGTTTGATTACAGCTCAGCTGTCTTGAAAGCAGAGAGGAAACTGAAAAGCCCATGAGGACACACGCACGCAGAAACCTCTAGATGCACACAACACGTCTGCTGCCTTCTTCGTTGTCTGGCACACCTAAGTGGACATTTGTAGTGAACCCCACATAGAGAATCCATAGAGTAACTTTGTTTCTGTAGAAAAAGGAACTCCTTTTATGCATTAAATTTTTATATAGTATATTTATTTAAGCATAGTAAATATAATAATAAATGCCTGGGTATAAATAAGTTTTGGGGAAAAAACAGATTTTAGGGGCAGGACATTAGTCAAGTGGGGAAGGGCAAATGCCAGCCATACAGAGAGCAGGGTACAACCTTCAGTGTGTCCTAATGGAAGGGTGCAGATTAGGGAACTATTTCAGCAGTGAGCTGGCCAAGGGGTATTGATGACTGGTCTCATTTTTACCCAGATTGCCTTTCTCTGTATTTGCCCTTCCTTTTTCCAAGCATGCCCCAGGAAAAGTTCCTCTTTATTAGACAGGGATTCTCTAGAAAAAGCAGAATATGTGTGTGTATGCATAGAATCAGATTTATATATCTGTAATAGATTATATGTGTTATGATTATGCTTGACACCTACAGGTGTGTATATATGCACATACATACAGATGATCCCTGACTTATAATTGTAAGTTAAGAATAAGCTGGAATGCATTTAATATGGCGAACCTTCTAAGAATTGTACCTTAGCAACACGGCACACTGCAGATTGTTTCCTCTCCTGACCATGTGGCTGAGTGAAGGCCTCTCTTGCTGCCTGCCCAGCATTATGAGAGGATCTTGCTGCATACTGGTAGCTTGGGAAGAGATCCAAATTCAGAATTCGAAGTACAACATGTACCTTGAAAATAGATGGCTTTGTAAAGCAGAAAATAAAGTCGAAGTACAGCTTCAATGGAAGGGTTACTACCTCTGAACCATCAAAAAGGTGAAAGAAATGAAAAAGAGAGCCAGAAAGAGGGAGAGACAGACAGAAAACAGAGTGGAGAAGTTTTACTGCATGGCACTGGCTCACATGATTGTGGAGACTGAGAGGCCCCACCGTCTGCCATCTGCAAGCCAGAGACCCAGGGAAGCCAGCAGAATAGCTCAAAGACCTAAGAGCCAGGAGTTGATGGTGGAGATTCCAGCCCAAGCCTGAAGGACCAAGAACTAGGAGAGCTGAGGGCAGAAGACTAGTGTTTCAGTTCAGAAGTTAGGCAGAGTGGATTCCACTTTCCCTTTCCCTTTTGTTCCACTGAGGCTCCCAGCAGATGGGCAGCACCTGTCCACACTGGGGAAGGCCCTCTGCTTTACCCAGGCCACCAATTCCAGCATTAAACTCTTGCAGAAACACTGACAGATACCCAGAAATCATGTTTTACCAGCTACTGGGAATCCCTTAGTGAGAGAAGATGACATAAAATTTAGCACCACACTGTCCTTTCATGGTCAGTTGGCCACTCTTCTACTTGAGATAGTTTTCTCTTGATTACTTTCCTGGACCTATAAGTGTGTGGAGGGTTTCCTACTAAACAGCACCACTAAGTAAGTGAAAAAAGACAACATTCCTCTAATAATCCTTCCTTGCTCTTGCTCTTCTGTTCTTTTCATGTTTCTCCTCTTGCTGCCAAACTTCCTAGATGAGTAGCTATGCTTTCTCTTCAGGCTACTGTCCCTTGATCTCTATGGAACAGATTTACTGAACTTGACCATGTTCGTGACTGGAATGCCTCACTCTTCTGCTCATCTTGATTCTCTTCCTCCTCTCTTATCTCTGGCAAATCCTTTCCACATTTTTTACTCCTTTAAATTTGGTGGTATTTTCTGGGTAGTTCTTTTCCTTTTTATGTTCCTTTTCTGTGTCTCTATCATCTTCTCTTCCTGTTCAACCTCTCCCTGCTGGGGTTTCTGTGTTTCATATGTGTGACTGCTAATTGTGCTAAGTTAGCTTGAGTAGATTATGAAAAGCCTAGAAAATTAATAAAGCACAGCTTTGGGTGTGTCCATGTGGTGCTTCTAGAGATGACTGACACTTAGGCTAGCAAACTGAAAAGAATCTTCATCCTGGCTGTGGGTAGCACCAATCAATAGGACTGTAGCTTGGGTGGAATGAAATTAGGCAAAGAAGAAGGTAGTCAAAGAATTCCAGTATCCTTGAATGGGTGAAACTTTTGCTGTCATTGCCTTTGGACATCATTTTTCTTTCAACACAGACTTGCACCAGCAACTCTCTGGTGAGCCTCTAGAACTCTGACCCTGGACTGGTGCCACATCCTTTACCCTTCTTGTTCTGTAGCTTCTGTGTTCTTGGATGAGCAGCTACTTCGTCCTCTGGCTTTCCAGTGCTCAGGTGGAATGTGATCCTCTAAGCCCACCCCATAACTCCCCTTGCAAGATCACACATGCATTTTCTATTGACTTAGTTCCTCTAAAGAACCTTAACCAACACAACATGTCTTGATCATTCAATGTAAGTTTATGCTATTTAGCAGGTACTATACTGAGGGTGCTGTGCAGTGACAAGCGATACACAATTGAGAGGAAATAAATGGACCCAAAATGGTAAACAGGTATCAGATGAGCTATGCTAGGGAGGAAAGGATCAAGTTCCTATTTTGATGAGATATGGATTGGGTCTTTCACCGATTTTTTTTTTTTTAAAGATTCAGCCAAACTCCATGATATGGTAGGAAAAAAAAAATCATGTCTTTACCTCCTTTAAATATGCCTGTGTCCTAATTGTTGAAGCCTGTGAAGCCATTCTTACATGGTTTATTAGCCATTTTCTCACTCGGACAAAATACCTAACACAGGAAACTTAAAGGCGTGGAGGTTCGCGTTGGCTCTCAGTGTCAGTGGGCTCAGTCCATGGCTGGAAGGCTCTAAGGCAGAAATGGCATGGTGAAGGGGCATGGCCGAGGATGGTTGCTCATGGCTGGTGGCCACGAAGCAGAAAGGAGCTGGGGACAAGAATAACACCCTTACAGGTCATGCCCCATGACCCACCTTCAACAAAGCTCCACCAAACAACAGCATATTCAGCTACTAAACTCAGCAATGGACTGACGAGTATAGTACCCTCATGAATCATACTCTTCGAAAGTCCTACTCTTGAACACATGAGACTTTGGGGGACATTTTAGAGCTAAATCATAACATTCCATTCTTGGCCCCCAAACAGCTCATATACATCTTATTATGCGAAATGTATTTAGTCCATCTCTAAGAGTTGCCAAAGCCTTAACAATTACATCATCACTAAAAAGTCAAGCTCAAAGTTTCTTCTGGGAGTGAAGGAAAATGCTTAGCTGTGAAAATAAAAAAGAAAGCTAAATACTCCCAGCATACAATGGTGTAGAGTAAATATTTCCATTTCAAAGGGAAGAAAGGGAAACAGGAAGGAATCAGAGCAAACTGAGACAGAAACTCAGAAGGGCAAATATTAAATCCTGAAGCTCCATGTCTAGCACCTGGGGCAAGTTGTAGTACCAGGACTTGGGCAACCTTGCCTATGCTGTTTTGCAGTTTGCAGCCCACATGGCCTCACTTTGGGGCTGGCTCTGCTCAGTCTGTGGCTTTCCTTAGCAAAACGTTCCACATTCCTAGCATCTCCAACTTCCACCCTTTGGCTTCACTCTCACAGATTCACAAACTGTGTGGCGATCACACTGCCTGGCTTCTCTGGCCTTTCTCTGAAATCCAGGTGTTAGACTCTCTGAGTTCACAACTTGTGCATTCTGGGTGCCTAAAAACCAGTACCATATGAATGACACCAAAATCTGCTGCCAGTGGGAACAGGAGCCAGGCCCCCTTGGACCATGTCTGTTGTAGCCTCTCCTTGCCTGGGTGGCTGAAATGCAGGAAATACTTTCCTGGCACCACTGAATGGACTGTCCTCTCAAAGCAATCTTTCAAAACTGATTACCCTTTTACACTCCTGAGTGGAATGGAAATGGTGAAATGTCCTGATGGTATTTCCATTGATCCCTTGTCTATTCCTGTAACATGTGAATAACAAATACTTTCTGGGATCCACCCTTGAATGTATAAAGCTGGTCCAGAAGCAGGTTGAGTCTCTCCATGGCTTTCTTCTGTCACTTGCGAGCTTTCCCAGTGATTCTTAGGTTCCACCTCACTAAGGGCACGTGTGTCCTTTCTTGTCACCAGAACCATTTAATCTAAGGCGCATGCACCAAAAAATCAGATGACCAGTGCCTTACCAAGGACAGAATACCTTGGTATTGCATCCTGGAAATTTGTTTTCCAAATGTTTCTCAATGGGTCAAGTACCCATAAGTGGAAAAATTTTAATCCTCCCAAATCCTGGCTGATGGCTTCACAACTCTCAACAATACTCACCGCTATGTTCTTGCCTGAAATACTTGGGAGAAAGGGGCTCATTTTGTCACCTCTCTATTGTTAAATTAGAATTTAGTCACTTTCTACAGCTGAATTAGAGCCTTACACTTCGGCCAAAACACAGTGTGGACTAGACAACTAAAGATGTCTTTTCAAGTGAAACAAAGAAATTTAATTAGAGCCAGACATGGAGGTGTTTCCTGCATGACATCTAGCTTTGTACCCTGTCTCTGGCCCCACCAGCACAACTGAGGAGGGTGCAGTGTGGTGGGAAGAGTTAGGAGCCCTGGCCATCCTGGAAGTTAGCAAAGAACTGCAGCCCATGCTGCCACCAGCATTAGTGTGGCAGTGCAGACTGTGTCTTGAGTAGGGAGGGAGTCAATGGTGTGTGTGTGTGTGTGTGTGTGTGTGTGTGTATACATAAAGGGACAGAGTCTCTGAAGGGATGAAGAAAGCTGTTAGGAGGATAAATCAGGGAAGCACATATCCACATGTTGGGATCTTGGCTGTCTTACACTGAGGCTGCAGACATCCAATCCTTGCACGGCCCTTCCAATAATTCCTGCCAAGGACTGCATACCTGGGTGGCATGGTCCATGCAGCTGTGGCGGTAAAGCCAGGAGGACCAACTGGGTGAATGCAAAGATTTCTTATTTTCAGGGACATTCTGATTGTGAAGCCTGAAAGGTGTAAGGGAGGGGTAATCCCAGCTCTAGAACATGTTAGTTGTTGTGTAAATCTTATCTCAGCATCAAACCAACACATAACAGCATTTATTTTCTCAAGAGCTAGCCTGGAATTGGGCACCAATCTCTACTCCTTTCCCTGGTCCCTGACACTGAAATGATCAGCACTTAGTTCATGAATGAATGAAAGAGTGAATGGTGCTCAGCATTCAGTTGGTGGTGGGGTGTAGCTTGGGGGAAGTGAGGTGCTGTAAGCAAAGGAACTTACACAGGCAGCTGTGTGAAGAATTTAGAAAGATACTACTCGTGGTCTCCTGGTGAATGAAGAGTTTTTTAATTTTTTATTAATTTTATTGAGAAACAAATAGCAATGAGACAGTTTCAAAACTGATTAATATGACAGTTACAATAATTAATACAGTGCATATTGTTGTCTTTGTAGTAGTTATTCATAGAACAAGATGCAGACATGATAACCTGTCCAAACACTATTACTACAAATCTTTCTTCTCATTGCATTAAGAGAAAGTAGCTGTAATCTATCCTAACTATTTTGTATATACAGATACAAAATGGTTCATTTATATCCCGTTTTTTTGTTTGTTTGTTTAGTTTTGTCAGAGATGGCTATTCCATTGCCATTTAAATATTGTAGGTGTGTGAATTCAGCAAAATATTCCAATATAGTCCAGTAGTCCATAATAGTAGTGGGTTTTCTGTAGGAAAATGTCAGAAGTAGGGGCTGGTGAGATGGCTCAGTGGTCTAAAGCACCTACTAAGAACAAGCTCAGCAAAGCACAGGGACCGCAGTTCAATCCCCCAGCACCACATGCCAGCCAGCCCTGGTGGGCTGAGCTGGTCACACACACACACACATACACACACACACAGACACACACACACACACACACACACACACAAAATAAATAAATAAATACTTAAAAAAAAAGAAAATGTCAGAAGTTGTTGACTTGAGCCCTTTCAGCTCAGCATATTAATATGGCTTTACTTTTGATACCTCATTTTTATACTTTTCTGCTAGATGGTTAAGACCAAGATAAAGCAAGATCTATATAACAAGAAATGTAATTTTGTGTCTGACAAGATCAATCATATCCCCTCAGGATTTACCCTGAAACCCTGTACTGCAGTTTGTAGATCCTTCGTCAGTGTCAGCCATGTGGATGCATCACGGCCATTGCTTGACCAATTTGCTCTCTGTGAAAGCCTGAGAGAATGTTTTCTCTCCATGTGACTCTCCTTAGGCACACTCTACATCATTGATCTTTTTCCTCTGTGGCCCCATAATCTTGATCAGAAAAATTGGGACACCACTGAGTTACATGATGTTACAGTACAGGTTCTCTTATGTCCTGAGTCCTCACTGACCGTGAATGGCTAGGGTCAAAATGTTGGCTATCCTTGTAGCCCTTCTTTTTTTTCTAATTTTTGGTCTGCAAACTTAAGTTGTTAACCCTCCGGAAGGGAAGCTATTTAAAAAAAAAAAAAAAAAAAAAATTTAAAGCAAACAAATGAGCAGGGGCTCCAGGGAACTCCCCAGGCCTGCCGTGCCAGCCCCCCCACCCCCCGCTCCCCAGGACTTGCTGAGACATAGATTGAGACTGGGTGCAATGGCACCTGTAATCCCAGCACTTGAGAATCTGTAAACAGGAGGATCACTACGAGTCTGAAGATCTACACAGTGAGACCCTGTACACCCTGTCCTAAATACAAAAAAAAAAAAAAAAAAAAAAAAAAATCAAACAAACGAAAGAGCTAGTTTCAATGACTTACTTTGATGTGGTGACTGTGTAGACATTTTGTGGAAGAGAAGAAATGGAACTTTAAAAGAAGTGAAACTACTGCCTGCTTAACTTTGTGGTGAAGGGGCAGAATAGATGACGCTTTGAACCTGAGGAGCCCTTTCTATAGTTTGAGAACCCGGGACAGAGGGGCTTGGGACTGCAGGATGTGGCCAGTGGAACTGCGCTATCTCCCTTCCCATGAGGAGACAGGAGGTGGGAGGGCCAAGAAGCTGGCGTTATGGGGTGGGCTCTGCCATTCAACTAGGATGCTTAATATGCAGTTCCAACTCCTACCCTCAGTAACATCTGTTACCTTCATCGATGCTTTGTGTGAATGATTCTGAGGGAAACTTCAAAGGTGGGGTCTGGGTTACGGTAGAACAGGAAACAGCAACTGTAGGAGCACCGAGGATAGCCAGATGGATGGTTTAGCCATGACCAAGAACACTCAGTCTCTGTTGAAGGTCTCTGGCATTCTGAAGGAATCTAAGGGCAATCTTGGACAACTGATAACCTCACTTTACGGGGAAACAGTTTTGTATTAATTTCAAGACAGAACTTGACCTTTGCTGAAATCTGTGTAGGCCCTGGCGGAGCCTAGATGGGGTGGGGTGTCGCATGGCAAGGACTTGCCTTCACTGGCCTCAAAGAGAAAGGGGCATTTTGTTTAGGAAGTACAGCAAAAGCAAGGCCTGGAGTACACATGGCTGCTTTATTTCAAGACTCAGTGGGAAGCCAGTAGTGCCAAGGGATATGAATATTTAACATTTTTCCAAGGAAACAGTCAATCTGTTAGTTTTACCCTTCAGCTTATAACAAGATGTAGATGGTAAGCAAATGAAAGACGTTGAGGACAATTCAAGGTCGCTGGAGCCACAAGTTATAAGAAATAATGAAGTGACAGAAGCACCAGAGGATTAAAGACTGGAAAAATAACACTAACACTAATTGTGATTGACAACAAAAATCTCAGAGTGAAAATCTTTTTGTTTTCAAAACTTCCTAGTAATTAACAAAGAGAGAGAGAGAGAGAGAGAGAGAGAGAGAGAGAGAGAGAGAGAGCACATTTTATGGGAAAATTATTTTTACCTCAATTAAAAAATGCTAATTGGGTGTTAGCATGCTGATCAGTATAGTTTAATAATCTATATTTTCTCTTTTTAAAAAGTTTGCTAGCTCTCCATGTTATCTTCAGTTATTAAGATAGTCTTCATTACGGTAATTGTAGATTCTTTCATCTAGCACTGCTATGATCATAATATCATGTGACAGCTACTTGCTGGAGCTGAGGTTAATGTAAGATTAATGAAGTTAATGCCCAATTAACCATGGGCTTTGGCAAACCCATCACTGAATGCCTGCCTTAGGAGGACCCAGTGATTTGGCTTAAGTCTGGATGACTATATTTCAGTGGAGATTCCATAGTTCTTAATTTATTGTGATTGGTGAGTTCACATTTCCTCCCCCAACTCCATTTCATGATAGTATATCATGTCTTTCCACAAGAAGCTCAGAGTAGTATTACTAAGCACGCAATGAATAGGAAAACAGGTATTATATTTTTAGATTTGGAAACACAAAAATTCACACTCTAAGTCCAAACTTAAATCACTGTCTGCCCCTTCAAACCTTCTCCTTTTATATCTGTAGTTCATTACAATCATCCTCTATTCAGAAATCCAAGTTATCTTTTCAACTCTGCCCTAAATCCTTTCCAGTGCATCAAACACTGCATCTCTTCTGTTCTATCATCCTCCACTGTGCCTAGAATTAGCACACTCCCCTTTCTCTTCCTGTTTCCCCTGCTTGGACCAAGCCCTCATAATATCTGAACTGGCTCCCTGCCCCTGCTCTCAGCACCTTCCAGGACCAACCCCAAAGGCCTCAGGCTGAGCCTCTTAGCTCCTTGTGATCATATCTCAAAATGCCTAGATCACTCATGAGGCCGCAAGTTCCAGGAAATGGGGCCAGGGGTAGTGGCCCGTGATTCACTTTGATGTCACCAGCATGCAGTGAGAGTCTGGCGGCAAATTAACTGCGGTGCCATTCACCTGCAGGCTCATCCATTCATCCCCTCAACGGTGCATTAGTGAGCACCTCATACACACAGTATATGTGCGAGTGAGTATGGCGGAGATACTGAAGTCTTTATGTGTTGCTGCTTAAACTGATACACACACACACACTCACACACACACACACATATTGGCGTATGTCTTTATAAAGACAGTTCACATAAGTATGGAGACAAATATATCTGCATTTTCCTTTATGATTTGTCTTTTTGTGCACTTCTTGAGAAAACCTTTGGTCATAACTGACAATAAAAATCTCCCATAGTACAATTTGGAATGAAATTACCTGAGTTCAAATTCTATCTTTGAAACTAAAAGTTGGACAACATAGCTATTGTACATTTGAATTCTATCATTTTTATGAGACTCATAAGAGTGTTGAACTCAGTTGGTTCTGAAGATGAAAGGCAGGAACAGAACCGCTTGCATGAAGACCCGTGCCTCAGAAACAGCAGGCTTGCATCTTGGGTCTCGGTGCCGCTGTCTCTTGTGACTCCTTCCAGTCCACTGCTCTCCTTCGCTGTGGCCTCCTGTGAGGCCCTGTATATCCCAGCCTCTTTCCCTCCCTCGGATTCTGTGCACCCACCATTTTCTTTTCTTGGGATATTTGCTCCCCAAGTTTTATATGGCTACTCCAGGTCACTTTCCACCCTACCCAGGAGAAAGCTATCATTTTTCCTGCCCCACCTAAACCAAGGCATACTTTACTTCCTCATCATTTACTTTATTCTGTCTTGCTTCGTCACATTCACTATTTGAAATTTCTTTTGAAGTCACTTCTTTCCTCCCCCACTAGAAGGCACACTTTATCAGAGCAGAAGCCCTTGCTTATTTAATGCAGTATCCTTGGAACCTGGAGCCCCGCCTGGCAAATTGAAGGGCCTTAATAATTACTTTACCCAGCAATCTGTCCTTTTCTCCTGACCCAAGCAGTCTTGCGTTTTGGAGGGTAATTCTCGCGACAGCATGGAAATTGGTTTGCCTTGCCGCGAACACTTAGGACAGGGACTGGTCGGACCAAAGGAAGCAAGTGGCAAGAGGAAGACATGCAGGGGCCTGGCAGGCTGACTCTGCATTGATTTATGTGTATGTTATGATGAAGTCTAGGTTTTCCTGGCTTGCGGGCTTGTGCTGGCTTTGCTCCATGCCTGGAATGCTCTTTCTCTGGCGTACTCTCCCAGTCTCACATAGTTACAATCTTCCCATGGAGGACTTTCCAGACCTTTTTATTTAGAGTAGATCTTAGAGACTGGGTACAATCAGTTGAGATAACATGATAGCGGATGCCCTTGGAATTTAGGTGTGCACACCAAACACTAACAGTAGGCCCAAGGCCATAAGAATGAGTGAACTCCAGCGAGGCAGAGTATCGAGTATCTCTTTCTTCTGCCACAATCTTTCAATACCTGGAACACAGCGAGTGCTGAGTAAATATTTAGAGAGTGAATCAATCAATGGTTTTCCTGTGGTTTCTTTTGTTTTCCTGTTAACTTGTTTTTCTACTTTGATGTTGCAATGGTTTATTTATTTTTTTCCTTTTGGGTCTGAACATTAAAAGCTGTTTGCTTTGTATCACTTGTCTGTTTCAGAAGCCTGCTCTGCCAGGTGGTGAGTCTGTTGATCTCCACATAAGATGTCTCGCTGCCTCTCACCACCCCACCCTCCCACATTTCTTGGGCTGGTCTCATTTGGAGGACATTCTTACCTTGTTACCCTGCCATCTCTTCAGAAATTCAGTCACAGAAAAGCTTTTGGAAGCAGAAAAACTCAAGTACAAAATCCTAAGACTTGATAAACAATAGATCAAGGCAGATTGATATAAGGCTGAGTGGTGGCCTGAGAATGTATGACACACCAAACATTTAGTTAGTGCTTGCTGTATGCAGGCAAACATCAAACCTAAAGTGTGCCCCAAAGGGCAAGTGGGACAGTGGGGAAAGACCATCTGACTCCAGAACGATCACATTTTGGGGTGACATCAGGAAATCCAGATGGAGATATCTTGGAAACAGATGTGATGCCTGGGAGACAGTTGGCCCTGGAGCACCCAAGGGCCAGCCTTACGATTTTGATTTAAGAACCATCTAGAATGAGAGCAAGTAATTAACATTAGGACCTGAAGGATACAGTAAGGCTCTGAATATTTTTTCACTGAGTAGAATCTCAGTGCAGATTGTATGCACAGAGGTAGAAACATGAATCAATGGACAGTTTTTGAAGCAGTGACCAAGTGTATGGCATATGAATTGTAATTAGGGCATTAGAATTCTCATTCCCTTGGTGAACAACTGCTAAGTGCCTACTACACGTTGGGATTGGCAGTGTGCACCTTGGACAGAACAGCAGCCTGCTCCACTCTCCAGGTGACAGAAGCCCTACCAAATCACTGAGTGGAGCTTCAACTTTTCCACGTGGCCCAGGGGGGAAGCCTAGTTCTAAGATCCAGTCTCAGAATGAGTTTTTTCTTAGCTCTGAGTTTTCACACAGAGAATGGTATGCTTGGTGGTTCTGGGTAAGAAGAGTAAGTTCTTCTGAGAAACGAAGCTGGAGCTTACCAACACGGCCAGGCTCTTCCCCATACCTGTCTCCAGGCTGCTCTTAGTGGCTGGTTTATACCACGAACTGGAAAGCGAAGTCCCAGGGTCAGTGTTGCCCTTGGACACGGGAGCAGCAAGCTCGGCTCTGGGGCTTGGCTGGCTTTTGCTGACAGTATGAGGTCTGCAGGAAGCCCTGGCCTCCTCCACCCTCAGGAACCCCTATCAGCTTCCTTGGGCTTGTAGTGCCCACCATTAGGGTGAAGAGTGGGTTGGGTTCAAGACAGCAACAGATGGGAAGCTCAGAAAGGGAGGCTGCATGGAGTCAGGGTGGGTCTTTTTGTGGGTATCTGAAGTTCAGGGACACAGACAAAAGGAAACAGGAGACCCCAGAGAAAGCCCTCATTGTCTTACCATTAGGTCTTCAGGTAGTTTTAACTAGGAGGGGATGGCTGGGGTGTGACACTGAGTGAAGCCATTTGCTCTGAGACTTTCTTCAGACATCAAGCACAAGGATTTTCCTTGTGGCCTAGGGCATTACTTACTGTCAGGCTGCAAATCCTAGCAGTGACTGGATGCCACCGCTGATTTCCCTGTGACGAGTCTGTTAGCATTTGCAGAGCATTTGGCATTGGCTACAGCCCATGCCCACTACCCCACTTAGTCCCTTGTACAACTCACGCTAACACGTTCTATGGCATTTCCCTCATTTCCTAAGCCTCAGTGGGCACCGAGAAGTCCACTGTTGTGCTCAAGGGCACCACCGCACTAGCATTCACGTCAAGGTCCTCTGCTGCAGAGTTCTGGATCCTAACCAGCACTCTCTTTGGTCTGATCACCACACGTAGATTTCTGGTCATTATACTGCTAGCATCCCAAAGCCTGCTGTGTCCTAGGCATATACAAATTAGCCATTCTTGACCTTTGCAAATACCAAATGAATTTTAACAAGCTTTTATATAAAACTGACCTTTATTACAATTAAAAAGAACAAAGACAATTTGATAAGTGCCTTTAATTACAATGTACCTGCTATTTACTTGTAATTATACTTTACCTGTAATTATACTTTTTATGTACAGCTTAAATAAGGTTCATTACATGTAAACTATAAGATATTACAAGTTACACTCCAGACTTTTCTGAATATTCGTAATTGAAATACTACCAGCAGAAACACAGAAAACAAATACTCGTTTCAGTTCCTTGGGTACCATCGCTAGATGGGATGTGGCCATAGAAGAGAATTGGAAATACCCATTAAATTGAAAGGTATTCTTAACATAACTAACAATATTGCTATTATATCAACCCTAAACATAATTAATAACTGGATCATTAAAACAATACAACTTCAATTTATATAGCACCTTTCTTCCAAAGAAGTGAAAGCATTCATATTTATCTGTATCAATTCATATGTCCCCCAAACAGCCCTATGAGGTAGGCAATGGTTGGTATCATCCCCACATTTATATATGGAGAAACTGAGGCACAGAAAAGTTAAATCATTTGCTTGAGGTCACACAGTAAATTCAATGCTGGAACAGGGTCCACAGCCCTGTGCTCTTGTCGCTGAAACCAATGCTTTTCTTTGGGCTACATTGTCCCACTTGAGAATTTAATTCAACACCTCAATTCACTTTTCCCAGAAATAAAAATGTGCATTTTTTTTCACCCATAAAAATTGTTGAAATATAATAGACAGGAAATAAGCACTCTGGGACAGACGGTAGACTGATGCTATACTCTCCTAGAAAGAGTTTATGGAAGATTTTTTTGTTTTTGTTTTGCTTTTTTCACTTCAAAGGGCTTCTCTTCCCAGTTGAAACAAACAAGAAGTCTTTAGAAAGAGGATATTTAAAAGGACTGTCTAGTAACCTACATATCAAAGTTTTAACAGTCATAGGGTGCTACCCACACACCAGGTTTATTCCTGAGTTTACAAGGAAGAAAATATCTAAACCAAAAATTAGATCTTTGAGATAATGTTTTCATTCATACACGTCCACTGCTTACTCCTAAAGGATTCTGAGTGATACAGGTGGGATAATCTATTTTCCAGCAAGACATACAAACATAGGGCAGGAACCACCCATATTACCTAGCTAAAATGTTGCTTTTACTCCCTTCCCCAAGTAAAATATGTAGTAAATACTAAAGAAAAAAAAAGGATTACAATCTAAGATGCACAATGTTGTTCAATGAAAAACCATCTTTCCTGGCACTTTCCACATTGCTTCTGCCTACAAGACAAGAGCTGCCGGAGCACAGCCACCAACAGGACAAGGGCAGGCTGTTGGGGAGAAGCCATAAGAATTAGGCTGGTATGACTTCAGAAAAAAATATGAAATGCTTGTACTCCAAAAATAAACATGAAAAAAGCCAGCTACCAAGCGAGCAAGCTTAAGGGCAGGTGATGAACATTATGTGAGGTTCTCTTATTGGGAAAGCCAGGGACATTTGTCACATGAGCATTCAAAATCCTTCATAGACAGAATCTGGCTTTTGGTTTTGGTGGTTGTACCTGGGGAAGGTTACTGTTGTCATTTCAAAAGCAGTCAGTACCAAAGTGGGGGAGCTGAAGTTTACAAAGAGTCCTTTCTAAGTTTAAGAAAGGCAAAGGAAATTGTTTAAGTTTCATGGTTTTCAGCGTGTTGAGTAGAAGAGACAATCTAAACAAAACCGAGCTGTGACCTGGAGCCAAGCTCCAAGACTGGTCTCTCTTCTAGCCCTGTGTCCTAGTCCAATGGTATGCTATCCAGATAGGCAGGAAGAGAATAAGCTGGGATTATTCTGCTAATTTTGAAAAAAAAAATTCTACTCCAGAATAGCCATTAAAGAATGAACTATGATGGCTTATGGTGAAGATGTAAAAAATAAAAATTCTTTGTATTCAGTATCTTTAGTATATAGAAGGCAAGAATTCACCAGCTGCCTCAGTCTAGGGGCTCTGGCTTCTTGCTCTCCAAACCAGACTGTTTGCTGAGGAGGGGCCCCCTTCCCCTCAGTATCTGGTAACTACCCAGGTAGGTGCTTGAGCATTCTGTTTCCTTGAGGCCTGAGAGAGTAGAGCCGAGTGCTTATAACTAACACAACTTAGAAGCACCATCGCCTTCAGGGAGGAAGTCCAACAGCAGCCTGGCTAAGACGTTCTAGCCAAGTTTACTTTAAAAATGATGAACTGCCATCAAAAGGACTTTCTTCCCTTAAAAACACACACACACACACACACAAACAAACAAACAAACAAACAAACAAACCACAGCTTCCTTTTCCTTTACTTGCAACACCAGCGTGAAGCTGATACAAGCGTCTTCCTTCAACGTGCTGGTCAGTGAGGCCGATCCTCCCCTGGGACCTGAGACAGGCCAGGCATAAAACATTGTGGGCACAGCGGGCTTGCTCAGCGCTTGGGGAGAGCACAGTGCAGCTCTCTTGGAGTTTGATTCCTCCAAAGTATTTGAAAAAATGTTTTTGATGGTCCCCTTTGGTCAACCAGACTCATGAAAGAGCTGGCAGGGATACAGCAGGAAGTACCCTGACTGGCAGAGGCATCTGATCACTCAGCCATGATGACGGAGAACAGTTCTGTGCGGTCAGGCAGGGTCTGTAAAGTGGGGAAACTGTGACTAGAACTGAGAAGGAAGTGGCACGGGGGAGTACGCTGGGGGTGCTGTACAGAGGGACAGTTACAAAGCCGTGGGAGGAGCCAAGAGAAGGCTCTTTGGTCCCTATCTTTATTTTTATTTATTTATTTTTTGCAGAATTGGGGGTTAAACTCAGGACCCTGCGCTTACCAGGCAAGTGCTTATTCTACTGAGCTATCGCCCCCGCCCCATGACCCTATCTTTAGACTTCCTCCTTGAAAAGATGAGAGTCAGGGGTAGGAAAATGATTAGATGCTGACTGTAACATGAGAACTCTGGACTTACAAAACTAAGGTTTAAAAATTCTTGCTATTGAAAATAACTTTCCCCTGTTGAGAAATAGATGAGTTGACCCATATGAAGATCTTTTGAGAACAAATAAAACTGCTGGTGAGTGGCACTTTTTTTTTTTTTTTTTTTTTTTTTTGAGTATGAGGAACTTCTTTCAAACTGCTTGAGACCCCTAAAAGATAACATGCCATTTTTATGAAGAAAAAACACATGCGTAACAAATCAGCAATTCCTATTTCACACAGACTTTTGTTTGTTTGGCTCTGTCTTTCAAAGTCACCCAGAAAATGTGGCACACTAATACAACACAATGTCTAAAAAAGCAGTGACATTAAAGCATTCTACTCTTGCCAGCTTAACACACAGCAGTATGAGGAATGACAATCACCAGCCTTTATAATCTCATACAAGGTGATAAGAGACAGTAAGAATACAAAACATTTTTTTTTTAAAAAAACACCTATAATACATTAGTGGTAAGTAAAGAAAAATCTTTTTGTATTATGATAAATATCAAATTGAATGCTTTTTTAAAATGTTGTTTTTATAGAATTGTATTTCTCACTGCATTTGACAATAAGAAGAATTTGAATTATTTCCTGCTTAAAAAGAATCTGAGGGCCCAGAACATAGCTTGGCGGTCTAAGCACCCGCCTGGCAAGCGCAAGGAACCAGATTCGATCCCCAGTACTGCACACTGTGCCGGCCCTGGAACCCCAGGTGTACCTTGCTGGCCACTGAAATTGGGTGTGGGGGTGCACACCTTTAATCCCAGTACTGGGGAGGCTGTGATAGGGGATTCACAAGTCTGAGCTGTGTTGTGAGACCCTGTACCGAATAAATCTTTTTTAAAAAAGAATCTAAAAACAATGAGGTAATTTACAAATATTAAAATCTATATGTAAATACACTTAAACATGATCAGTAGATTTTTTTTTTTTTAAAAACTACACATATAAATGTCTGCTCTCTTCTGGACCATTATGTTAAAAGTTAATTTGGTAATTCCAGACAACGAATCTTATTTATCATGGTTTCTGGACTGATGTGTTTGTGTTTAAGTCAAACATTTTCAATCTAAACGTGTTTAACTTATTTAATGCCACTATTTGGAATAATGAATTTAAGAAAAGATAAAATATAGAGCGAGAAAATACTACTACAAGACAAGCGATTTAGATTTCATTGCAAATAAAACCACACTCGATTCACAGACACATGCTGCTCTCTTCACACCAGCCACTTATTAATCCCAAACATCACACGTGAACTTTTCCCATTACACAGAACAATAAACCTGTGAAGATTCCTGGGAAACAGCATCAGTCCCTACTGCGCTCCCCGCAGCCAACGTTAGGTGGTGGGGACCAGACATTAACACTGGGAAAAGAGGAGCAGCGTGCGACTGCAGGAGCACTGGGGGAAGGACTGTTTACTCCTTGGTAAAGTCCTGCTTCAGTCTAGAAGTGAGGCCCTTTAATTTAGCCAGAGTGTCGCCTAGCAGCCACCTTTTATCACATCCTATTGTATCACTGACTGCTGATTCCACTGTAAAACCTGGGGGTTTTAAGGTGACTGCCAGCACACGGTACCTAGAATTTATTTTTGTCTTTTTACATAAATTCACATAATCTAGATCATTATAAGTGGATGCATACTATGGATATCAATGGTGAATTTTAAATATACAGTGAATTCTGTTCTTGATAACTATCTTTCATACATTGAAACTCTGTAGCATTCAGCTCAGCATAGAACTTTTAAAAAGAATCTGCAATTCTGCTCCCGCAACCTGGTAGGCGGGGTCCCCTTCCTGGCCGCATCCTCGCTTTCTATCTTACTGCTTTTGGCCAAATGTCTCTGGAACACTTATCTGAGCAGTACATCTATTTACATTTCCTGCTCTCAGGTTGTATAGCGAGTTACATGTGTAATGAAACTACCTTAAAATAAGCTGGTTATGGGCTGGGGTAATAGCTCAGCAGCATAAATGAGTGCCTGGCAAGCGCAAGGTCCTGAGTTCGATCCCCAGTACAAAAAAAAAAAACAAAACAAAACCCAAAAACCAAAAACTGGTTTTGAGCCAAGAGAATTTTGGACACAACTGAAGATCAGAACATGTTCACTAGAAAAATTAAATGAGGGTGACTCAAGAAGGTGTTCTCTTAATTAGCAAAGAAAAACTGTGAAGAACTGTTTCTAATTCTGCTTTTATAACCCAAGTTCATCATACTAATAGGATAAACATTCCAAATACATAATAGAACATATCCTAATTAATCAATTGCACCAGAACTGTGTCAGCACCAACTACACATACATACATACATACATACATACATACATACGTGTATTCATATATAGTTTATTACTGGTTAAGGGAAGTGAACGCTCTTCTTATAAAAATGAAAATCCAAGTAAGTAGAGTGACATACTACTGAGGTTCAATTTTACTTCTCTGTGTTGACTACTTACTATTACTTACAATAACTCTGGAAGTTTGAGGGCAGATAATCAGTGATTAACCTTTTCTTTCCCACACAGAATATTGGATCAATATTTTTTGATGTTTTAACAGATTTAATGATTTTTTAAAA